>NC_042616.1:236523365-236713365 GCF_901001135.1 Rhinatrema bivittatum | reverse complement strand
TTTCCTGGGTGGTAGCTCCTTATATTTATTTATTTATTTATTTATTTATTTCGAGGCTTTTATGGAACCTAACATTGTGTAACTACAGCAAGGGTTATTTTCCCCTACATGCAACACCTTGAACTAGTCCACATTTAATATGGGCACACGTGACCACACTCGCTCGTCTCCCTTCACTCACTTCTCAATAACTTACCAACAGACAGAGTCGGGTTAAATAAGGCCGCAGCTTTATTAAATACACAGGCCCGAGCCATCAATTAACTATAACATTAACATTGCCTCCGGGTTTCAGCATCCGAGTATCCCGACCATCCGCCGCTCCCCCGGCAGGATGGTTGCTACCTGCCGTCCGGCTCACCGATCCGGCCTCACACCCCGGTTCTTACTCCCGCCACTTATTTGCAAGGAGCCGAACCCAGGTGGGCTCCCGCCGCCAGTCTTGCAAGGAGCCAGGCCCCCCAGGGTCTCCCGCCACCATTACTAGCAAGGAGCCCCCAACGTTGACAACGGCCCCCTGTTGTCAACCTCCGTCCTGTACCAGCTGAAACCCCATAGTCTAACAACAACAACAGTCTGGCTCGGGCCAACCGCCATAGACACGGACATCCCATGCCCGTGCCCCCCAAAGATGCGGCCCTAACACGGGAACAAGTCTTCAAGGACCTCCTGAATGGTTATCAGAAAGAGGTCAGTCCCCAGAAAGGACAGATGAACACCGTCCTCCCGGAACAACCCCGAGGCCTGCCCCCACGACCACGCATGCCGGATATGCCGGCCCCCCAGACGGGCCAACCAGGCCCCTATCTGCTGGTTGGCCTTCGACCGGCTCCTGCGCCACCGGACCTGGTCCCCCAACGCCGGTCGCACAATAATGTCCGACCAACACAACACCGTAGTTGGCAGCAGGAGGGACACCGCCATCAAGTCCTTCCTGACTATACGAATGAATTGTCTCCCCGACATCGTACCCCAATCGTTGCCCCCCAAATGCACCACCAGGGCCCGCGGCGACCCCAGTCGCGCGCGCTCCCTGCGAACACAGGGGAGCAACTCCTCCCAACCCATGCCCCGCCGCCCCAGCCAGTACACCCGCACCCCTCTGCTGGTCAAGTCCAAGTGTGGCCCGTAAGGTCGTCCGCAGGCATGTCTGTAGGCCCAGTGCACATACGAGTGCCCCAAGATCCATACGGACGTTCCTTCGGCCGCCGCACCTGCAAGGAAACAAGTGTTAGACTACTGCCAGGAGAGCCCGGGCCCCGGGCGAATATACCCCTAGAACGCCTGCGACCTCCACCGCCCAATCCGCTGTATGACCCCCTCCTCCAACCCCGCTTGCGCAGCCGCAGTGGCCGCTCCAATCCGGAAGGAATGCGTCCCAAACCTGCTCGCATCCAGCCCCACAACTCCCAAAGCCCGACGCATTAACGCCTCGAACTGATAACGCGTCAACGGGCGCCGATCCTGGTGCACCAAAAATCCTGCCGGAGCAAACGGTCGCACCTGGCAATAACGCCCCGCGTTAGCTACCGGACACGTCCGCAAGCCGGGAACCGCCGAAAGCACCACCGCCATCCCCCTGCCCTGCTGGTCCGTTTTAGACCGCGGAATCCGGATCACCACCGAGCCACTGGTCACCACCACGTGACAGGCCAGCAATCCCAAGCTGTCCGCCCTCCCCGCCGCCCTAGCCACCAACTCACTAACCCGAAAGGCGCCGAAAAAAACGAACACAAACGCCACTCGAAACAGCAAGGTCTCGTACTCCGACGCACACAACCCCGCCAGCACGTCCCAGAGCTGCACTAAAATGTCATGCGTAATGGGTAATCTATCATCACAAGGGCGTCCCGCCCGCCAACATCCGCCGCACCACAAAGCGCCCAGAAGGGAACCCCCACCCATGAGCCCTCATAAAAAAGGAGAATCCCGCCAACTGTCTCCCCACGGCCGCCCGTGTGCGACCCCCCCTCCTAGCCCATACCACATAATGCGCCAAAGCCACATCCGAGACTGGTCCCCCCTTCCACCCCAGTGCAGAAAAGAACCCCGCCACCCTTCTGGCGCCGCCTACATAACCTGACCATGTCGATGGGGCGAGCGAGGCCCGCAGCAAGTCCCATGCCTCAGGGCACCAAACCTCCAGAGGGAAGGCGGCACTGGAGCTCCACACAGGTCCGCCTCTGGCGCCAGTTCTCGGAACAACTCCCACTTGAAACGAGAAAGGGAGTCAGCTACACTGTTGTCCACCCCCGGCACATGCCGGGCCCAAACAGTCACGTTGATCATCATGCAGCGTAATACCATCTCCCGTAACAATTCGGACACCAACAAACACCGCGCCGCTCTCTTATTGATGACCTCAACAACTCCCTGATTATCGCACCAGAACACTACCCGCATGCCCCTCAGCCGCTCCCCCCAGACATGCAGGGCCACCACAATAGGAAACAATTCCAGAAACGTTATATTGCCCGTGACCCCCGCGATCGCCCAGTCCTCCGGCCAGCGGGCCGCACACCAAGCCCCTTGAAAGTACGCCCCGAACCCCACCGATCCCGCTGCGTCCGTCCACAACTCCAGCGTGTGATTGGACAGGGGGCTCGACTGCCAAATAGCCTCCCCATTGAACCCTTGGAGAAACGTATCCCACAGCCGCAAGTCCACGCGCATCGGCGCCGTTATACGAATCCGATAGTGTCTCCGCCGAACCCCGGACATTGCGCGCGTAAGCCGCCGCAAAAACGCCCGACCCATCGGGATCACCCTACACGCGAAATTTAGACTCCCCACCAAAGACTGAAGGTCCACCAGCGACGTCTTAGGCCGGTCCAGCACCGCTCGCACTGACCCGCGCAACCTCTCCACCCAGGGCCGGCGGAAGCACTAGGCGAACTAGGCGGTCGCCTAGGGCACCAGCTTCCCGGGGGCGGCACTGCCCCGGTAAAATTAAGAAAGCCGCGCTCAGCCGCTGCCCCGGTAAAATTAAAAGAGCTGCATTAAGCCGCCGCCCCCCCGATAAAAATAAAAGAGCCGCTGCTGGCAGCCCGCCCCAAAAGACCCATCTGACCTCCCCCAGCGGTTCGCGTGCTCCCGGTCTCTCCCGCTACTCTTTCTTCCCTGCTGCCGTTGCCGCCGGGCTATCATCACGTTCAAGCCCAGTGGAAATGGCAGCAGTGCTAAAAGAAGCTGTGGCACTTGTGGCTGTCCTTTTCTTCTTCCCGCGCGCTTGCCCCCCCCCCCCCCCGTGACCCGGAACAGGAAGTGATATGCCGTGCGCGGGAAGAAGAAAGAGCAGTGCCGTGCGATAAAGTAGCAGCGGCCGCTGCAGCATCGGCCCCCGAGCAATTGAAGCAGCCGGTAATCGGGAAAGGAGTCAGCAGCATGAGCCTCCAGCGGCCGATGGGATTCTTCCTTCTTGGCCTGTGGGGGCTGGAGGAGGAGGAGACTGCTGCAGCTACCATTTGTGCTAGGGGGGGGGAGAGAGGAAGTGAGTGAGAGAGAGAGAAGCAGCCAGCCAGCCAGTGTGTAAGTGAGAGCCTCAGCCTGTGTGTAAGTGAGAGAATGTATTTGATCGAGAGCATGTGTGTGTGATTGAGAGAAACTGGTCAGAGAGCTGATGTATGTGTATATGTGAGAGACAATGAAAGTGACTGCTCAAGGAGATGACTGATGTGTGAGAGTATGAGACAGTCAGGGATGTGACTGATGTGTGTGTGTGTGTGTGTGAAAGAGAGAAAAAGCATGGAAGTGAGAACTCTGGGTATGTGAGAAAGCATGGGAGTAAGAAGCCTGGTGTTGTGGGGGTGTATGTGAAAGAAAGCATGGGAGTGAGAAGCCTGATTATGTGAGAGAGAGCATGGGAGTGGGAAGACTCTGTGTGTGTGCATGTATGAGAGAGAGACTGGTGTGTGTGAATATGAGAGAAAGAATGTGATTCAGGGAATGAGAAGCCTGTGCAGTGGAGAGAGAGCATGGAAATGAGAGAGAGACTGGTGTGTGTGTGTGTGTGTGTAACAGAGAGAAAGTGATTATGGGAATGAGAAGTCTGTGCATGTGAAGAGAGTGAGCATGGGAGTGAGAACCTGGGTGTGTGTGAGACACAGCATGGGAGGGAGAAGCCTGTATATGTAAGACAGAACAGGTGACTGGTGTGTGTTTGTGTGTATGTGAGAGAGAGAAAGAAAGTGATTATGGGAATGAGAAGCCTGTGCATGTGAAGAGTGAGCATGGGAGTGAGAACCTGGGTGTGTGTGAGACACAGCATGGGAGGGAGAAGCCTGTATATGTAAGACAGAACAGTTGACTGGTGTGTGCTTGTGTGTATGTGAGAGAGAGAAAGAAAGTGATTATGGGAATGAGAAGCCTGTGCATGTGAAGAGTGAGCATGGGAGTGAGAAAGCTGGGAGTGTGTGAGGTACAGCATGGGAGTGAGAAGCCTGTATATCTGAAAGAGAACTTGGGAGTGGGAAGCCTGTGTGTGTGTATGCATGAGAGAGATCAGGTGACTGGTGTGTGTGTTTGTGTATGTGTGTGAGAGAAAGAAAGTGATTATGGGAATGAGAAGCCTGTGCATGTGGAGAGAACAAGCATGGGAGTGAGAGACTGGTGAGTGTGTGTGAGAAAGAGAAAGTGATTATGAGAGTGAGAAGCCCATATATGTACGTGGAACACGGGAGTGGGAAGCCTGTGTGTGTATGGCATGAGAGAAACTGTTCAGGAAGGTGACTGGTGTGTGTGTCAAAGACTGTTTGGGAGATGATTGGTGTGTGAGAGACAGAAACTGGTCATGGGGGCATGACTGATATAGTGTGTGTGTGAGAGAAATGGGCCTTAAGGAAGAGGACCATGAGTATAGAGCTTAGCCACTGCTGCTGCTTCTGGTGTGTACTACAGCCTGCATGGAAGAGGAGTAGGAGAGCTGCTGGAGGGGGTAAGTAAAGATGGCTTTTTAAGTTTATTTTTCTTGATTGACTGCCATTTTAATTATTTAATATTATGTGATGTGTCTGCTTTTTTTGTTTGAGCAACAAGTATAGCTTTGGTTTATGTTTATTTTATTTATTTTTATTTATTTATTTATAAAAGAGTTTCTATACCGTCGATAAGACAAATCATCTCAATGGTTTACATGGCATAAAAATGTCAAATAAGTGTTCTGTTATAAATACAGACTTCGTTATTTTCATTAATGCACAATGTAAGTTAATTGTGTGTGGAGGTGGGGGGGGGGGGGCGGCATAGCTGAGGTTTTGCCTAGGGCGCCTAATACCCTTGCACCGGCCCTGTCTCCACCTTATCCCGCGGCAACCGCGACACCATCGCCTCTGAGTCTAGTTCTATCCCGAGGAACACCAGCCGGGTCCGAGGCCCCTCGGTCTTGTCCGCGGACAGCGGAATCCCGAACTCCCTCGCCACCGACTGAAAGCATCCCAGGCTCTCCTGACACACACCCGACGACGCCCGCCCCACAAAAAGGAAGTCATCCAAATAGTGCACGATGTCCTCAGAACCCGACCGCTGCGCCACCACCCAATGGAGGAAGGTACTGAACGCCTCGAAATACGCGCAGGCAATCGAACAGCCCATCGGCATGCACTTATCAAAGTAAAACTCACTTTGAAAGCGAAAGCCCAGCAGATGAAAACTCCCCGGATGCACCGGCAGCAAACGAAACGCTACTTCCACGTCAGCCTTCGCCATCAAAGCCCCACGGCCACAACGCCGCACCACCTGCACCGCCGAATCGAAGGAAGCGTACCGCACCGCGCAGAACTCCCGCGGAATCCCGTCGTTCACCGAACGCCCTTCGGGGAACGAAAGGTTGTGGATAAGCCGAAACTTCCCCACCTCCTTCTTGGGGATTATTGCCAACGGGGACAGCACCAGGTTAGGAAACGGCGCCTCCGCAAACGGCCCCGCGATCCGACCCAAATCGATCTCCCCCTGCAACTTCTCCCGTACCACCCGCACCAACCCCCGGACCGACGGACAATTCGCCCCCCCGCCCTCCACACCCCCCTCTGGACACGGAATTCGGAAACCCGCAGTGAACCCATCCGGCAACAATTCAGCCACCCGCCCCTCCGGATACAATCGAAGCCAGGGGAGCATGGCCGCCACCCTCACAGGCGTGACGGCCAGCCGCGACAGACTACTTTCCGGAACCCTTGGCTGCGGGAGTGGCTCCCGCGCCCTCCGCTGGCCGCTTCCCACAGCGGACAGCGGGGTGACTCGCTCCGCAGATGGAACACGCATGCCGGAACTTGCAGTCCGGGAAGATGCAAGTGGTCCGGTTGTATCGCCAGCAAACATCGCTGCGTCCCGTACTCGGCCTGACCCCCCCCACCGCGGGCGTCCCGCTCCGAAAGGGCCGCGCCCCCCCCTCCCCCCCCCCCCGCCGACACCCCCCAGACCGGAAGCCCCCGGCGACACCTTGGCCGCCATCTGTGTGAGCCACAGGCCCACGTCCTGGGAACCCCAGGACATGAACCGGTTCTCTTCCATGCGATCGCGGAAGCGCTCGTCGTAGTTTAACCACGACCAGCCCTCGTACGTCTTACTCGCCGCCAAGATCCCATCCGCGTACGCCAGCAGCGGCCCGTACTGCGTAGGATCCCAATGCCCCACTACGCTGGCCAAACGGAGGAACGAGCGCATCCAATTATGGATGTTGCGCGCCACTGCCGGCGCACCGCCCCCCGCCTGGGCACTCTTCTTGCGCCGCTTCTTCCCCTTTCGGCGCCCCCTGCGCCCCTCCATCAATTGAAAAATATCTATGAATTGGCGCCGCCGGATTCGCCGCCGCAACGACCGAGGCACCTCCTCCCACAGTTCCGTAAGGGCCACAAGCGCAGGGGCGCCAGGCACCGCCGGCCCCTTGTCCGGAACAACCCCAGTCGCCCGCTCCCGCGAGGAGGACGAAGAGGACGACGATGCGGAACTGGACGTCGACGAGTCCGAAGAACTCCCCCGGTCCCGCCTCCGACGCTTCCGACCCCTCCCCCTCCTGCCCCCTTTTCCAGCTACCCCCCCATCCACCGCAACCGACCCCTGCACCTCCCCCTGCGCCCCCTCCATCCCCCCCGTGTCGGGAGCCACCCCTCCCCGCACACCCCCAGGCAAACGCGGGAAAATAACGGACTCACCTGCCGCTCCGAGGTCCCCTAGGCTCGCTCCTGGCTCCGGGGGTCTCACCGCCAGTCCTGGCCGCCCGGCCCCAGGCGCCACGTTCCGCCCGGCCCCAGGCGCCACGTTCCGCCAAGCCTCCCGACTGGACGACCCCGCTTCCGCAAGATCCTCCTCCGCAGCCACCCCCTGCAACGACAGTACAGCCAGCGAGGGGGAGGGCGCCCAACCCGCCCCATCACTCCAGCCCTCTGCCGGATCGCAACCTGTCCCCCCCGGCCCCCTGCCAGTACAGCTACCCCCCCCCAAGGCCCCCCCACTCTTCCCAACCAGCCCCCCTCAGCACCCCCGACCACCCCAAAACCCCAGAGTCATCCCCTGCACCCCTCGACCGGCTCCGGCCACCCCTCGCCCCCCCGCCCCCCTTTACACCCCCCCGCCGGGCTGCCGCCCTCCTGTCCAGGCCCCCACCCGCGGCCACCGCAACACGCTCTGCTGAGGCGGCCGCCCCACTTGCACCGCCCCGGGTACCACGCCCCCGGCCTGCCCCCGGCCGACCTACCCGCCGTCCGGGCCCTGTCCCCGCTCCCGTACACACACGCCCCAACCCCCGGCCACGCGGCTCCCCGCTCTCAAGCGCCCCCCTCGCCCACGCAGCTCCGACTCCACTCGGCCCGGCCAGGCCCCCCCGCTGCGCCTCCTTGGCCCGGCCCCGCCCCCGCGATCGCGAGACCCGCACACTGGGCCCACGGCCATGCCATTCATCCTCCGCCGCACCTACCGGCCCCACGCCCCCTCCGCAAGCAACGGCACCGCCCCCTTGCGCCTCCACGGTCCCAGCCGACTCCCCCACAGCACCCGGGCCTCCGCAGCGGCGTCCCAGAAGCTCACCCGATCTAGCACCGCCAGGCCGTGCCTGTAAAGCGCCCGACCGACGGACTCCGCCTCCGACTCCGCGCCGGCCTCCTCTCCAGGTACCCACGCCGCCTCCTCGGACTCCGCGCCGCTCGGGTCGTCGTCCGCTCGCTCCCGGGCCGCCATGGCACGCCGCTCCGCCGTAGCTCACCGCCGCGCCCCCAACACCGCCGATTAGCGTCCCGGCCTACCCCCACGGAACCAACGAAATTCCCCAGCCGCTCTCCGCCGCGCCGACGCACGAGTCCGTTCGCGCGCACGCCCCCTCGTTCCCCTAACTTATCCCCCCGTATGACTCCACCCCCCCCCTGCCGACCCAGCCCCTCATCCCCCTGGCAACCCTCCAATGTCCAATCCCCTGCCCTTCTCCTGCGTCCTTCCTAACGCCCCCCCCCCCCCCCCTGCCCGCATGCTGACCCTAACCTTATCGGGCCCCCCTCCCCCCCCCCCCCCTCCTTTCCTCGCCGTGGGCACGGGCCCACATTACCTCGCTCAACCGGAAACAAGTTCCGGTCGAGCTTCCAAAATTTCATCTGCCATTTGGATACCCAATTTTCCAGTCTCGCAAGGTCCTCCTGCAAGGTATCACAATCTGCTTGTGATTTAACTACTCTGAATAATTTTTTATCATCTGCAAATTTGATTATTTATAAATATATTGAAATGCACCGATCCAAGTATAGATCCCTGAGGCACTCCACTATTTACCCTTTTCCACTGAGAAAATTGACCATTTAATCCTACTCTCTGTTTCCTGTCTTTTAACCAGTTTGTAATCCATGGAAGGACATTGCCTCCTCTCCCATGACTTTTTAGTTTTCTTAGAAGCCTCTCTTGAAGGATTTTGTCAAATAGCTTCTGAAAATCCCAATACACTTCATCTACTGGTTCAACTTTTCCACATGTTTATTAACCCCTTCAAAAAAATGAAGCAGATTTATGAGGCAAGATTTTCCTTAGGTAAATCCATGTTGACTATGTTCCATTAAACCATGTCTTTCTATATGCTCTATGATTTTGAACTTTAGAGTAGTTTCCACTATTTTTCCCAGCACTGAAGTCAGACTCACTGGTCTATAGTTTCCCGGATCACCCCCTGGAGCCCTTTTTAAATATTGGTGTTACATTGGCCACCCTCCAGTCTTCAGGTACAATGCATGATTTTATTGATAGGTAACAAATTTTAACTAATAGATGTGAAATTTCATTTTTTAGTTCCTTCAGAACCCTAGCATGCATACCATTCAGTCCAGGTGATTTGCTACTCTTTAGTTTGTCAGTCTGGCCTACTACATCTTCTAGGTTCACAGTGATTTGGTTCAGTCCATCTGACTCATCACCCTTGAAAACTATCTCTGGAACAGGTATCTCCCCAACATCCTCATTAGTAAACACAGAAGCAAATAATTCATTTAGTCTTTCTGCAATGGCCTTTTCTTCCCTAAGAGCCCCTTTAACCCCTTGGTCATCTAACGATCCAACTGACTCCCTCACAGGTTTCTTGCTTCAGATATATTTTAAAAAGTTTTTATTATGAGTTTTTGCCTGTACGGCGGAACTTCATTTTAAATTCTCTCTTCACCTGTCTTATCAATGTTTTATACTTAACTTGACAATGCTTATGCTTTTTCCTATTTTCTTCAGATGGATCCTTCTTCCAATTTTTGAAGGATGTTTTTTATGGCTAAAATAGTTTATCTGAGCTTTCTCTTCATTTTTTGTGGTCATCTTGACATGCTTTTATAATTGCTTTCTCAGTAAGTAGGAAAAAAACCTCAATGCACTTTAATATTTATTAGATTTGTATCTCATATAACATGAAATAAACCCAAGACTACTTTCAAATCTTAGGCCACCACTCATATGGGTGACAATTAAATTCAGATTAACTTTATGAAGTCAAGCTAGTAATATCATTTTCTCAAAACAGCCTTCACTACATTATGACAGTAACTTTTAAACAGGCATGAGGGCGCACATGTGGGCACATTTGCCTGCTCTCGTCCAGGGACGTGTCCATTTGATAACTTACACATGTATATGCACGCATATTATAAAATAGCCTGGACATGCCTACATGTGTGCACATGTTTAAATGGTTGCATGCAAATGCCACGTCTACTGCACAAGTGAGGGAATTTTACAAGGTACACATGCCAACTACAAGGTAGCTTTCCCAGTTCATTCCTAATTTGCCCATTTAAGGGATAGGACTTCCCAACCTTCCTAGTTTAATTGTCTCCCTTTCCCTCCATTAGCACCAACCCTTAAAACCCTGCTGACCAGCCTAGATTTTTTAATTTTATTACTTACACGCCATCCATAACAGTAGTAAGGTTACGTGGCAGGGGACACCGGCGCACGTGTGTGCATGTAAACATTTATGCGCACATCTCTTGGCCTTCCCCTGTCATGCCCACTCCCTGCCTAGACCACACCCATGCGCAGCCACTTTTTCAAAACGTTTTCCTTATTTGTAAGCGGGAGATATGTGCATTGTTGGGCAGCTTATAAAGTCTGCTCGGCGTGTGCTGGCCCGAGTTGTGCGTGCATTTCCTGGTTTTGGCACTTGCAGGGCTTTTAAAATTTGCCTGAACACATGTAAAGCCTTTCAATACACAAAACAAAGATTGTTTATAGATTAAATAACTTTTGCTTCTAACCAATAATCAGAGAGCTAGAAAACATGTAATAATGGATCAGAAAATGTTGATCTTAGACCATAGTCCAAAACTATGCCCATAATCCAGGGCAATCTGAGATCATTTAGAAAACAACCCATCAGAACAGGAGTATAATTAAGTCCCTCATCTTGTGACCAAATCCACTTAACCCCCAATAATGGGGAATACACAGATTATGGACAGCATTTGAGATTGCAATCTGGGACAGTAGTTTTCTTTGTATCTCAAGAAAGATAAAGGCTCAAAAAGCTCTAATACTGCATATCTTCCTTTCCTTTTTCAGGAATTGTATTTCCTCAGGAAAGGACTGAAGTATTGTCAGAACAGTTGGGTGAGGTTTGCACTGCTGCTTCTTGTGTTGCAGCAGGTTTTTGCTCTACGATGCATTTCTATATGCTGTTCTGTCCATTGGGCATATTTAAGAAAACAGTAAACGAATTAAAAAAAAAAAAGATGAAAAATGTTGCAAGGGAGAACGGTTCCCATCCTGGTGCAAGGAGCCCAATTCCTTTGCTGCATCTGGATGAGCAGCATTGTGTACTACCACATTTACTCTGGAGCAAGTTGTCATTTAAAATCAAGAAAATCCATGTGCTACTATTGAAGTTTGATCTGAATATAGCAGTGTTTTCACATTTCAGAAAAAGGTTTCAAAAAGACTGTTCATTAGCTTTTTCTGCAAAGGATAATCACGATTGCAATGCATTTTACACTGAACTAATTTACAAGCAAAAATAAATTATTTTATTTTAGTTAGAAAACACCCCTATCTGCCACATTGTACTAAATAACTGATTACTAGGTATTTATTACTTGGTGACTGAACACTATATAGCGCTGTTGAACATGGATTACAGTAGAAGCCAACGTAACTCTTAAGGCAAGAAGTGACTGCAGTGCATTAGAGTGCTATGAGATATTCCATGTGGCATTACAGTTACGGTATTAGCAAGCCAAGAACAACCTAGCAAATTATTCCTGTTCCTTTGTGCTGCCAGCTCAGTCAGAGCCAGAACTGGGATTTGGCTCCATAAGCCTTCAGTCACATATATCCAAAGATTTTATGTCCCCCTCTTTCATATCTCTCTTCCTTCCTTCCCACCCCCCTACCTCCCCAACATGATTAATTTGGTCCTTGCAATGATGAACGTGCTCCGATGCAATAGGGGTCATGCACTAAGGCTTCTTCTGGAACCCTTCAAATTATGTGTCCTGAATCTGGCTATTGGGTGTCTCCCTTAAGCAATGACCATGACTTGGACTGGCTCCTCCCTGGGTCTGTTAATGCTTCCTACACAGCATCCTCAGCCCTAGCTCCAATCAGCCTGGGAAGTGGAAGATCCCAGTGAGGGATCAAACAGAGGACATGCCGTATGCCAATGCACAGCGCTGCCATTGAGCCCCCAGGCTGATTGGGACCTCTTTTGAATTCATGGTCCGTGCAGATGTATCCAGGGAATGGAATGTGATTCTGCTCATTTACTGCAGTCCTGACAATCATGCTTGAAAGAAACCAAAGAGCTCACCAAGTAAAAATGCTGCCTTTTATTTCCTGCAGTGCAATACCACTTAATGTGCACTGAGCTGCTGAAATGAAGAGCTTTTAGAACTCATACTAAAGTATTTTTCTAAGGGGAAACAACAGTACATGTTATTGATTATAAACAAGCCTCTGTGGATGGTTAAACAGCTGCTCATGTAGTGGATTTGCTTTGGATACACAGAATACTTACTTATTTTGAATTCAGAAGTCAGCTGCTCAATAATCTGTTTTTGTGCAATTTATGGAATTTAGCAACTAATTAGTAATATTCATTTGTTGATGTAGGGCAAAATCATTAGCTGTTATCAATTTATGGTGTCACAAATCTGGCTGCTATATAGCCTCCCCACCAGCAGGGACTCCCACTGAGACACACTCAAATCTGCTCTAGCTAATGCTTTAAAGGCTGAATGACACAGCAAGGCCAGCCCTATAAGAACCTCCCTCACAGTATACTCCCCACCTCAGCAAGGAGTCTCTTCTTTGCCTATGGTCATTTGTTCTTGTACTTTTCCTCTATTAACTTGCCCTTGTTTTTTGTCCTTGGACTTTTGCCTGTTTAACCTTGCCCTTGTTCTGTGTATAGCTCCTGCCCTGTTTAGGATTTCTAGCCTGACTGCCCTTCCTTGTCTTGTTTCTTGTCTGTACTCCTCTCCTTGTTCTTGTCTTGTTTGGGCCTATTCTATTTGCCTGTATTCTATGTCTTTGCCACTGGAAGCCCGCGGTCCCCCCAGGAGGAGCCCGTAGGGACCCGGACTGCTGGGACTTAGGTGGACCTTTGAGAGGTCAAGGAATCGAGAGATCGGTGCAAGGGCTAAAAGGAGCTTCACCCCTGGAAGCCCGCGGTCCCCCTGGGAGGAGCCCGTAGGGACCCGGGCTGCTGGGACTTAGGTGGGCCCTTGGAGACGATGGTCTAAAAGAAGTCCAAGGTCAAGTGCCAGAGGGTCGTCGCTTACCAGTCCGAGGTCACACACCAAGGGATCACCGCTTGCCAGTCCGAAGTCACACACCAGGAATCACCTCTTGCCAGTCTGAAGTCACCCACCAGAAATCACCGCTTGCCAATCCAAAGTCAGGAACCAGGAATCACTAAGACGAGACAGGAACCAAGGCGCAAGGGTCCAAAACACAAGAAGACTCACCGAAGCAAACAGACTCAAACAACGCTGGAATGACGTTGCCAAGTCAATGAATGAGCAGAGGAAGTCTCCTTATATACTTCCTCTGCTCTGGCTCATTAAGAACAGCTGAAAGTAGTTAAAGGGACGAGGTCCCTTTAAATCTAGCAAGGGGGCGCGGCCTTGCACCTAAGATGGTGGCGGCCATCTTGGATTTTGGCCGCGGAGGACAGGCTGCCTGATGCTGCGAGGGAGGAGCAGGAACAGCTCCCAGCCTGGCGGCCATCCCAGGGGCCCATGCTAGTGTGATGGGCACGAAGTCAGCAGCTTCCTCCGATGCTGCCGCGGTGGGTCGCTGCTTTCATGGCTGTCCATGGCCACGAACACAGCAAGCTGCTTGTGATTTAACTACTCTGAACAATTTTGTATCATCTGCCAATTTGATTACCTCAAAGTTTTTGCCTCTATGGCCAACTTCTTTTCAAATTCTCTCTTAGCCTGTTTTATCAATGTCTTAACTTTAGCTTGCCAATGCTTATGCTTTATCCTATTTTCTTCTGATGGATCCTTCTTCCAATTTTTGAATGAAGCATTTTTTGGCTAAAATAGTCTCTTTCACCTCACTTTTTAGCCATGCTGGCAATCTTTTGACCTTCCTTCCACTTTTCTTAATGTGTGAAATATATATTCTAAGATGACACTTTTTAACCTATTTTAGCTGCACCTTTCAATTTTTTAAATCTATTTTTCTCATTTTATCAAAGTTTCCCTTTTGAAAGTTTAGTGCTAGAGCCATGGATTTACTTACTGTCACCCTTCCGGTCATTAATTCAAATTTGATCATATTATGATCACTATTGCCAAGCGGCCCCACCACCGTTACCTCTCTCACCAAATCCTGCGCTCCACTGAGAATTAGATCTAAAATTTCTCCCTCTCTCATCAGTTCCTGAGCCAATTGCTCCATAAAACTGTCATTTATTCCATCCTGGAACTTTACCTCTCTAGCACGTCTTGAAGTTTTACTTATCCAGAAAATATAGGGGTAATTGAAATCTCCCATTATTACTGCACTACCAATTTGGCTAGCTTCCCTAATTTCTCTTAGCATTTCACTGTCCCTCTCAACATCTTGGTCAGGTGGACAGTAGTATACCCTTATCACTGTACTCTTCCCCACCATACAAGGGATTTCCACCCATAAAGTTTCAATTGTGCATTTAGTCTCATGCAGGATCTTTATCCTGTTGGACTCTATGCCATCCCTGACATAAAATGCCACCCCACCACCAAGAAGCTCCTCTCTGTTATAGTGATATAATTTGTACCCTGGTAGAGCACTTTCCACCATGTCTCTGAGATGCTAATTAAGTCTATGTCATCATTCACTGCTATACACTCTAATTCTCCCATCTTACTTCTTAGACTTCTGGCATGCAAACATTTCAAAGTGTGTTTTTGTTTGTATTTACATTCTATTTTTCAGTTGACAGAGATAAATTGGAATCTTTTAGCTCAGGTGAGTTTTTAATTATAGGCACTTGGACTACTTTTCTTATTATTGGAACCTCTCTGTTGGGATGCCCTAACTCTAATTCTTCATTAGTATCCTTCAAAGGTACCTCCCTCCAAACCATGCACTGCTGAGTGACTGTCAGCTTTCCCCTTTGATTTAGTTTAAAATCTGCTCTATCTCCTTTTTAAAGGTTAGAGCCAGCAGCATGGCCCCTTGGTGATATTTTTGTGGACATGGGAAGTATTTGATATTTTCTTTATCCCTTTGTGAGAGTTTTGCATGTAAGGCAATTTTGTGAGAGTTTTGCATGTAAGGCAATTTTCCTTTTTGCACAAATCTTATATTGTACTCTAATGCAAAGTTAATTTTACTTATAAGACATTATAAGACTATAATAGATGCCATGCTAGGTCAGACTGAGATTCATTGAGTCAAATAGTGGCCAGTCTGGGCCACAAGTACCTGGCAGATCTCAAGAAGTGGATCTATTGCTTGTTATTCCCTTAGTTGTGGTTGACATTGTATATTAAATTCTTCTTAGATTGTACCACTTGTTAGCTTAAGATTGACAGAATATTATTATACTTAATATATATTTTTCATTCATTCATATTCTAGGCATGCAGATTTTCTAGCATCTCAAAAGATGTGTAATAATATATTGCACATGCCTTTTCAGAAATAATAGAGTATAATGGTCCCTCATTATAAGAAAGTGTTGGGATTCTGCCTGCAGGCCTAGTGACGGGAAAAGCCCTGTGGCCCTCGTTGATGATCACATCCATCCTTGCCTGGACCAGGTCTATAAAAAGGCCCTGCTTCTATTCCTCAGGGCCTTCAGATCCAGTCTTCACAGAATCTGTGGACTTCCTTCCGGTCCAAGTTCTCCGTGGTCTTCCTGTGTCAGAAAATATTTTATTATTATGTGTTTATTGATAATTTCCTATATTCAGTGTAGTCTGTAATCAGTAGGCCATAAGAGAAACGTAAGCATTAATACCCATATGCCTTTTTTGTTTTCAGAAACCATAGCATTAGTCAAAGCCTCTGCTGGATACATTCCAGCCCCCCCCCCCTTCCAGAACATGAAAAACAGAGCTGTTTAAAGCTAATTCCTTATCTATAGTGGGAAAGGAATGTTCAAGGTTTGAATTTTATGGCCTTGGGCAGCCTCAACCACTTGGTTCTCAGGAAGAGCTTTGAAAAAAACTGAATCTTTATCTGTCTAGTTGAAAGGGGCCCCCCTTTCACTTTAATTAAAATGCACATGAAGCTTCCTAGGATAGAAAGGAATACGTAATCTCTTATCTCTGAACTGTTAGAAGAAAGAAAAAACAGTAAGAGTGTTTTTCGCCTGGCACAGTTTGGCATTGCATAAAGGAAAGGAAAATAGGCAACACTTTAATCGGGCAGGAAAACTCCTATATTTTATTTTCTATATCCTGATATTAATTAAATTGTTTGAACCTTTTCAAGGCTTCAAACTATTTTCTTCAAAGGCTAAATATTGAAGTTTTGACAGAAATAATACTGTTGCCACAGATTAAAGGATTTTAGGATTATAAAAAGGGAAGCAGACAAAGGAAGGGACAACTGTGACTTTGGCTTTTCCTGATATGTGAAAAAGCAGAGAGAGACAAAAGAGCGGGACCACTTCAGATATCTGGTAGATATTATTTTCATTTTTCGCATATGAGAACCTGTATTAAATTAATTGTTATTGTTTCTAAATTGGCATATGTATTAGAAATGTATTAGATAAATAATGTCATTAGTTGACATTTATTTAATCTTAATCTTCTCTGTCACCATATTAATGGTTTTCACACTGATTGTAGGGTATAGTCTGATAAAAATAAGGTTTGAACATAGAATCATTTAGAGATTTTAAGGTTGATATTTTTTAGGGATGTGAATCGTTTTTTGACGATTTAAAATATCGTCCGATATATTTTAAATCGTCAAAAATTGTTAGGGCCACGATACAATACCAATTCCCCCGATTTATCGTCAAAAAATCGTAAATCGGGGGAAGGGGGAGGGCAGGAAAGCCGGCACACTAAAACACCCTAAAACCCACCCCCGACCCTTTAAATTAAATCCCCCACCCTCCCGAACCCCCCCCCAAATGCCTTAAATTACCTGGGGGTCCAGCGGCACACTAAAACACGGCACACTAAAACCCCCTAAAACCCACCCCGACCCTTTAAATTAAATCCCCCACCCTCCCGAACCCCCCCCCCCAATGCCTTAAATTACCTGGGGGTCCGTAGCCTTAAATTACCTCCGTAGCGGCGGTCCATAGCTAAATTGGGGGAAGGGGGAGAGCAGGAAAAGTGGCACACTAAATCGTGTAGTCTTCAGCCAGCGCCATTTTGCAAAATGGCCGCCGCAAAATGGCGGCGGCCATAGACCAAAATGATTCGACGCAGGAGGTCGTTCCGGACCCCCGCTGGACTTTTGGCAAGTCTTGTGGGGGTCAGGAGCCCCCCCCAAGCTGGCCAAAAGTTCCTGGGGGTCCAGCGGGGGTCTGTGAGCGATTTCCTGCCGCGAATCGTTTTCCATACGGAAAATGGCGCCGGCAGGAGATCGACTGCAGGAGGTCGTTCAGCGAGGGTTCCGGACCCCGGCTGAACGACCTCCTGCAGTCGATCTCCTGCCGGCGCCATTTTCCGTACGGAAAACGATTCGCGGCAGGAAATCGCTCACGGACCCCCGCTGGACCCCCAGGAACTTTTGGCCAGCTTGGGGGGGGCCTCCTGACCCCCACAAGACTTGCCAAAAGTCCAGCGGGGGTCCGGAACGACCTCCTGCGTCGAATCCTTTTGGTCTATGGCCGCCGCCATTTTGCGGCGGCCATTTTGCAAAATGGCGCCGGCTGAAGACTACATGATTTAGTGTGCCACTTTTCCTGCTCTCCCCCTTCCCCCGATTTAGCTACGGACCACCGCTACGGAGGTAATTTAAGGCTACGGACCCCCAGGTAATTTAAGGCATTTGGGGGGGGGGGTTCGGGAGGGTGGGGGATTTAATTTAAAGGGTCGGGGTGGGTTTTAGGGGGTTTTAGTGTGCCGTGTTTTAGTGTGCCGTGTTTTAGTGTGCCGTGTTTTAGTGTGCCGCTGGACCCCCAGGTAATTTAAGACATTTGGGGGGGGGGGTTCGGGAGGGTGGGGGATTTAATTTAAAGGGTCGGGGGTGGGTTTTAGGGGGTTTTAGTGTGCCGGCTCACGATTTTAACGATTTTCACGATACTTTACACACCCAAACGGCAACAATACGATTCCTTCCCCCTCCCAGCCGAAATCGATCGTTAAGACGATCGAGGACACGATTCACATCTCTAATATTTTTCTTTATCCGAAATAAAAGAACATATTTTACTACATATTGTCTGGTTTTATTCTAGTGCATGCTGTGCTGCATTAATTATTGGTTAATAAAGTTCTGGAGTAAAAGAAAACACATCTCTGAAATCAAATAATAAACTTTTTGCCTATAAGGCAAGAAGGATAGAAAAAGGAGATAAGTAAAGGGTTTTCATCCAAGCAGGATCCCCTGGTAAAAACTTTTAATTCTGCTAGTGGTGAACCCCAATACTTAAATCTATCTTTTTCCACACCTGTGCCTTGATGGATCTTCGTTCCATGTTCTTCGTGTTCCTGGTCTCCTTCATCTTGATGTTTCTGGTCTCGTCCCTTGTCGGTGCTCCTTTGTCGCTTGTTCCTTGTTCCTGTTGTTCCAGATGTCCTGCTGTCCAGTCATCCAGATATTCCATGTCCTGATGTCCAGATGTTCTGATGTTCCTGATTTCCGATGTTCCAGCCCTGAATCCTTCTTCCTCATCTCCAGCTCTTCGTCCAGTTCCCAGGTTCCTTGTCTGTCCACCTTTCCTGGTGTGCCACCATCGTGGTCCGTGACCAGTCCATGAGGGGTTGTGTATGGTGCCTCATGGCACAATGCCTACCTTCTCGTCTGCAGCGCAAGCCTCCGGAAGGCTCCTGCTTTTAATGTCAAGTTCCTGAGTCTTGAATCCTGAATCCTGAATCTAGAATCCTGTCCTGGTCTTCGTAGTTTGTTGTGCCTGCCTCCATCTATGCTGAAGACTCTGCCAGAACCTGCCCCACTTCAGCGTGGTCCACATCCAGCCACCAGCAGCTGTGTAGGGTGCGCCCTGAATGGCTGTGTAATTTGCGCTGCAATGCAGCACTCACCCAGTACTTTCATCTGAATCCTGAAACCCTTGCTGAAGCCTCCATGTATCCTGAATCCTTGTCTGAGTCTTCTGAGTAACCTGAAATCTTGTCTGAGTCCTCTGAGTATCCTGAGTCTTTGTCTGAATCTTCTAGTTCCTGTCTAGTCTTGTTCCTGCCCTCAGCCTCTGTCTGGCCTCACGCACTCGTTGTTCCCCAGCGGTGGGTCTGCAAGGGCTATCGAGTGGCCGGAAGGCTACTTCCGAGACCAGCATTGCTTGGTCTCATTGGTGAGTGCAGGTCCAGTAGAGGGCTGAGCCAGCCTTGTTCCTGCTCCAGACGTTCCTTGCCTTGTCTTCAGTCCAGCCTTGTCCCTGCTCCGTCCGTGCTTGTAATTGCTCACTTCTCGCGGTGTGTCCTGGGGCTCCTCCCTGAGCCATGCCATTATCCAAGGGCTCACAATCTCCCTCGAGAAGCGACCGCACCTCCTTGACTTGCAACAGAAAGTTCTTCTGAATGAATCTTAGTTATAAGAAAGAGATGTCTTTTTCACTTAATGTATGAAAATAACTTTGTTGGATATTTATCACAGAATTCAAAATTCTACAACACAATCTTCATTATAAAAATAAAATTCACTGGCTTCCAGAGGATTTCCTGAAAAAAGGTGCCACTGTATGCAAGTTTTTCTCATCCTGATGGGAACAGTCCAAATATCCATGAAATCAGTATACTTCAAAGAACTTAACCCACTGAGGCTAGTAAATCTGGACTTGGTGATATTTTTGTGGACATAGGAGGTATTTGATATATTTTTTTTATCCTTTTGGCTGAAAGAAGCCTCTCAGTAGTGTCAAATTATATTTGTGAGAGTTTTGCATGTAAGGCAATTTTCTTCTTTGCACAAATCTTATATTGTACTCTAATGCAAAGCTAATTTTACTGGTAAGCATCACTGAGCGAGAATTGAATTGTAGACTCTTGGGATATCAAACTTAAATGCTAATCTACTGTGCCATTTAAGTTGGCTGAAGTTCTAAGTAAGTTTGCTAATTCTTTTCTGAATTACTGCTCTTCCATAAGGATATTCTTCAGGGTCTAGACCAAGCTGTTTTCCTACTACAGGCAATGCTGCTTCATAAAGTACTTTAGCTGCTTACAAGGAATTATGATGCAATTAGATTAAAACAGGATTTCCTGTGACACTGTAAGGAACACCAGTTTTATCTTGATTTGTATACGTTAGACAGAATATTTTAAATTAGTTACAATAAGTCCTTGTGTTGATGAATTATTTCTCCAACTTTACTATTAATGTAAAATAAAACATTTTTTAATCCTCCCATAATATACAAGGGGATCTTTAATACCTGTTGCATATTTGTTTCATCTTTTACTATAAACTTAATTAAGCATAGAATAATAATGATCTAAGGACTAATACAATAAAATACACACAAAATGTTTTACCATGCAAGCTGGTAAACATTTTTGGAGTAATTTTCAAAACCATTCACACATATAAAATCCAGTTTATGCACATAAATGGCTGTTATAAAATTGACCCAGGATCAGTGCACATAAAAGTACACATGTAATCTGCTTTTACATATATGTGATAGGATATCCAGCTGTGTCCCTGTACACAAATTAATATTTCAAGGCATTTTGGATAGGGGAGACCCTAGAGTGTCTTTAATCTGAAGTTATTGGAGATAAATGTTCATTGGGCCTGCAATACTGCTGGATGGCCACTGGATAGTATCAAGTATAGTGCTGAGCTGTGTAATGTATTGTGTTTATAGTGATTTTTTTACCTGAATATTATTAAGTGTTCCAATTGGTGAGTGAGTAGATTAGGAGGGTATAAAACCTGGGTCAGTTAAGCTGAGTTGCCCATTCTGAGTATGGATGGAGTGAGGAAGAGAGGGATCCCCAGGATGCAGGGAGCCTGGAGTAGCCAGCCCGCAGTCTGGTCAGACTGAGTATCCTCCCAGTAGGTAGTGGGATCATTTAGGGGCTCTTCTCCTTGAGAGGAGAAGCCTGTAGCCAGGAATAAGAGAAACATTGTATTCTCCTCCTGACGAAAAAGCCAGAGGATGGAGATGAGGGAAGAGGCCCATAGCTGAGGATGTAGGAGAAAAGGCAACTCCTCCTTCTAAAGAAGTGGCCAAGAGCTAAGAGGATGGGGTTGTTCCAGAACAAGGAGTGCCCCCAAGAAGGCCTGAGTGTGGAGGATTCTGGGAGACCTGCACATTGATGAAAGGTTGGAATTAAGATGACTAAGGTGATAAGAGTAAAAGGAGTGGTAATGAAGTGAGTTGCCCCAGGTGTTAGGCATGTGATTTGGAGTCTCTGATTTGGGGTTTGGTGATTAAGAGGAAGAGGAATCTGGGAGAGTATGATTCACTTGTCATTGGGTGAAAAGGGAGCTAATATGTTTAGTAAAATACATGCTACCTGAGTAGTAAAGGGTGTAAGCTCTACATTTCATTTAATGATGTTTGAGAGAAGGGGGATAGAATAAGAGAAAAATTTGTAACTTATCATTAAAATCATCCATTGTACCTGAAGACTGGAGGATAGCAAATGTAACCCCAATATTTAAAAAGGGCTCCAGGGGCGATCCGGGAAACTACAGACCGGTTAGCCTGACTTCAGTGCCAGGAAAAATAGTGGAAAGCGTTCTAAACATCAAAATCACAGAACATATAGAAAGACATGGTTTAATGGAACAAAGTCAGCATGGCTTTACCCAGGGCAAGTCTTGCCTCACAAATCTGCTTCACTTTTTTGAAGGAGTTAATAAACATGTGGATAAAGGTGAACCGGTAGATATAGTATACTTGGATTTTCAGAAGGCGTTTGACAAAGTTCCTCATGAGAGGCTTCTAGGAAAAGTAAAAAGTCATGGGATAGGTGGCGATGTCCTTTCGTGGATTGCAAACTGGCTAAAAGACAGGAAACAGAGAGTAGGATTAAATGGGCAATTTTCTCAGTGGAAGGGAGTGGACAGTGGAGTGCCTCAGGGATCTGTATTGGGACCCTTACTGTTCAATATACTTATAAATGATCTGGAAAGAAATACGACGAGTGAGATAATCAAATTTGCAGATGACACAAAATTGTTCAGAGTATTTAAATCACAAGCAGATTGTGATAAATTGCAGGAAGACCTTGTGAGACTGGAAAATTGGGCATCCAAATGGCAGATGAAATTTAATGTGGATAAGTGCAAGGTGATGCATATAGGGAAAAATAACCCATGCTATAATTACACGATGTTGGGTTCCATATTAGGTGCTACAACCCAAGAAAGAGATCTAGGTGTCATAGTGGATAACACATTGAAATCGTCGGTTCAGTGTGCTGCGGCAGTCAAAAAAGCAAACAGAATGTTGTGAATTATTAGAAAAGGAATGATGAATAAAACGGAAAATGTCATAATGCCTCTGTATCGCTCCATGGTGAGACCGCACCTTGAATACTGTGTACAATTCTGGTCGCCGCATCTCAAAAAAGATATAATTGCGATGGAGAAGGTACAGAGAAGGGCTACCAAAATGATAAGGGGAATGGAACAACTCCCCTATGAGGAAAGACTAAAGAGGTTAGGACTTTTCAGCTTGGAGAAGAGACGACTGAGGGGGGATATGATAGAGGTGTTTAAAATCATGAGAGGTCTAGAACGGGTAGATGTGAATCGGTTATTTACTCTTTCGGATAGTAGAAAGACTAGGGGACACTCCATGAAGTTAGCATGGGGCACATTTAAAACTAATCGGAGAAAGTTCTTTTTTACTCAACGCACAATTAAACTCTGGAATTTGTTGCCAGAGAATGTGGTTCGTGCAGTTGGTATAGCTGTGTTTAAAAAAGGATTGGATAAGTTCTTGGAGGAGAAGTCCATTACCTGCTATTAAGTTCACTTAGAGAATAGCCACTGCCATTAGCAATGGTTACATGGAGTAGAATTAGTTTTTGGGTACTTGCCAGGTTCTTATGGCCTGGATTGGCCACTGTTGGAAACAGGATGCTGGGCTTGATGGACCCTTGGTCTGACCCAGTATGGCATTTTCTTATGTTCTTATGTTCTTAGAAAGAAGTATTCCAAGCCCTGGGATGTGAGTTGTTACTAGGAGTGTGCATTACAGTTTGTTCATTCATTTCATTAGTTTCAAACAAAAACAATGTTTAATTTACTTGTTTAATAGAAACATAGAAACATAGAAATGACGGCAGAAGAAGACCAAATGGCCCATCCAGTCTGCCCAGCAAGCTTCACACATTTTTTTCTCTCATACTTATCTGTTTCTCTTAGCTCTTGGTTCTATTTCCCTTGCACCCCCACCATTAATGCAGAGAGCGGTGATGGAGCTGCATCCAAGTGAAATATCTAGCTTGATTAGTTAGAGGTAGTAGGGGCAGTAACCGCCGCAATAAGCAAGCTACACCCATGCCCATTTGTTTTTACCCAGATTATGTTATACAGCCCTTATTGGTTGTTTATCTTCTCCCCTGCCGTTGAAGCAGGGAGCTATGCTGGATATGCATCGAACGTGAAGTATCAGGCACATTTGGTTTGGGGTAGTAACCGCCGTAACAAGCCAGCTACTCCCTGCTTTGTGAGTGTGAATCCTTTTTTCTTCTCCCCTGCCGTTGAAGCAGAGAGCTCTGCTGGATGTGTGAAGTAACAGTTTTTCTTCTCCCCTGCTGTTGAAGCAGAGAACTATGCTGGATATGCATTGAAAGTGAAGTATAAGAATGGAGTGATCAAGCTAGTTGAAATGCATCAGGAATAGAGGAAGGTGGAGGTAGTAATTTGGTTATTTGGTTTGGGGTAGTAACCGCCGTAACAAGCCAGCTACTCCCGTCTTTGTGAGTGCAAATCCTTTTTTCCACATTTCCTCTTGCTGTTGAAGCTTAGAGTGATGTTGGAGTCACAGTAACCATGTGTATGTTTATTGAATAAGGGTATTGTCTCCAGGAAGTAGCCATCATTCTGGCGAGTCACCTACTCTTCATTGGCGGCCTCTTGACTTTATGGATCCACAGTGTTTATCCCACGCCCCTTTGAAGTCCTTCACAGTTCTGGTCTTCACCACTTCCTCCGGAAGGGCATTCCAGGCATCCACCACCCTCTCCGTGAAGAAATACTTCCTGACATTGGTTCTGAATCTTCCTCCCTGGAGCTTCAAATCGTGACCCCTGGTTCTGCTGATTTTTTTCTTATGGTAAAGGTTTGTCATTGCCTTTGGATCATTAAAACCTTTCAAGTATCTGAAAGTCTGTATCATATCACCTCTGCTCCTCCTTTCCTCCAGGGTGTACATATTTAGATTCTTCAATCTCTCCTCGTACGTCATCCGATGAAGATCCTCCACCTTCCTGGTCGCCCTTCTCTGTACCGCTTCCATCTTGTCTTTGTCTTTTTGTAGATACGGTCTCCAGAACTGAACACAGTACTCCAGGTGAGGCCTCACCAAGGACCTGTACAAGGGAATAATCACTTCCCTTTTCTTACTCGATATTCCTCTCTCTATGCAGCCCAGCATTCTTCTGGCTTTTGCTATCGCCTTGTCGCATTGTTTCGCAGACTTCATATCATTTGACACTATCACCCCAAGGTCCCTCTCCTGCTCCGTGCACATCAGCCTTTCCCCCCCCATCGAATACAGTTCATTCGGATTTCCACTCCCCATATGCATGACTTTGCACTTCTTGGCATTGAATCTCAGCTGCCATATCTTTGACCACTCTTCCAGTTTCCTTAGATCCCGTCTCATTCTCTCCACTCCTTCCGGCGTGTCCACTCTGTTGCAGATCTTAGTGTCATCCGCAAAAAGACAAACCTTACCTTGTATCCCGTCCGCAATGTCACTCACAAAGATATTGAACAGGACCGGTCCCAACACCGATCCTTGCGGTACACCACTTAAAACCGCTCTCTCTTCAGAGAAGGTTCCATTTACCATCACATTAGTCTATGTGTGAATGATTGCACCAATTTTGGACTAAAAAATTGGGATTTTAGAATAAATTCTAAAAAAATTGGAGGTAGACATCATCAGAAGGGTGAAGGCATGCCAACTCTTCAACACTATGTCAACATGGCACCAAAGGTGACATGAATAGCCTAAGGCACTGTAAAGGGGCAAAGGGGTACAGCAGTATCAGGAGTTATCTAATTTACCATCAGAGAAGAAAAGAATCAGTAAGATTGGAAAGAACACCCCAAGACTTCAAATGAGGGAACCAATAATAGTGGCATGAACACTCAAAAACAACATGCAAGGCAAAGTGGCACCAAGATTAGCATTAACATCCTAAGGCAGAGCTATCCTGGTGACTCCACAGCCAATCGGTATTTCAGGATATCCACAATGAATATGTACAAGATAAATTTGCAAATACTGAGTCTCCATTATATGCAAATTCATCTCATGCATATTCATTGTGAATATCTTGAAACCATGACTGGCTGTGGGGTCCCCAAGACAGGTTTGAGAAGCCCTGTCCTAAGGAATCATGAAGAAGGAACAAAGCAGAAAAGGTGGCAGAAAAATTCCCAAGGCACCAATAAAGAGACAAAGCAGCAAAAGAGTGACATAAACACAGGAAGACACCATGAGAGGTGCAAATAAGCCCTCTACAGGGGCAAGAATGCTTCAGAGTGTAGAGCAATACAGAATGAAAGCAAAACCTTCAAGGTTCAAAATCTTGGCACGACAGCAATACTGAGTGGAAGTAAAACCCTTAAGGTGTAGGATAAAGAGTATATCAGCAAGGTAGAGTGGTAAGGGAGATGTCTGTCTTCCTACGGAAAGGAAATGATCTGTCATCAGTATCACTTTTGTAACATAAGCTTTTATTACATTCCTTACTTGAAACTGACCTTGTTGCTGGGTGGAAGTTTGTGGGTTTTTTTTCTGTGAAATTTGCTTTTCTCTTGAAACTTTTCTTACAATCAGAACTTGTCTGTAGTCTTTCACATTGTGACTTTCCTGGAAATTTGTGATGTTTACTTTATTAAGAAAGTTTTTTCCATATTCTGTAGCTGAACACAGACTCTTATCTTTTCTGATTTTCTGAGGTTGCAAGTGTTCTGTCTTTCTACTGAAACTTTTATCACATTCAGAGCAAATAAAAGGTCTCTCCTGTACATCTTTTCTCTTGTCTATATTTCTTCCTTCTGACTGAGGAGTTTTAGGAAGAAAGAAGAAGGGTGAGAGAACTAGGCTGAGACCTTAAATATGTAGAACAAAATTAGGCAGAGATTCAAACAGCAAACAAGATAGAGACACCTATATTCCCATGCTGGTACATAATAGACATGGCAGGTAGGCATATTATCAACATCACCCATAAGGTGGTATATCAGGGCACGACAGGAAGGAAGGGTTGCAGTAGCAAGACCCCATAAGGTGGTACATAATGGGCATGGCAGGAAGGCAGAGCAGCAGTAGCAAGACTCCTAAGGTGATTATATAAGGGCATGGTAGGTATGCATGTGGCAAGACCCCTAAGGAGGTACATTAGGGGAATGGCAAGTAAGCAAAGTAGTGGTAAGACTCTTAAGGTTGTACATCTGAGGCATAGCAGGTAGGCATTTGGCAGCAAGACCCCTAACATGATATATTAGGGGCATGATAGGTAGGCAAAGTGGTAGCAAATCCCCTCAGAAGATACTTAAGGAGCATGTGAGATAGACAGAGAGGAATTAGCAAGAACCCTAACGTGGTATATCTGGGACATGGCAAAAATGCAGAGCAGAAGCAAGGCCTTCAAGGTACTTTTAGTCATCTTGCCACTTCCATGGAAATTCTAGAAACCAAAGCAATGGCAGATGGATTCTAAAAAAGATCAGCTTTTCCATGAACTCTGACACCAGTGATGAGGGTTCATGATGTCCCCTGTCATTGAAAAGACATGTTTACTAGGGGTGTGCATTCGGTCCCTACGTATTAGCAATCCGCAACGGATGTGGCCGTATTCGTTGTATTCGTGTGGAAGCAAAATGTATCGCGATTCCCCATGAATACCCGAATATTCGCCGAATTATTCGGCCACCTAAAGAAACCAATTTAAACAAACTCCCCACCCTCCTGACCCCCCCCCCCCCCCAAGACTTACCAAAACTCCCTGGTGGTCCAGCGGGAAGTCCTGGAGTCATCCCCTGCACTCACACCCTCGGTGCCAGATTCAAAATGGTGCCGATAGCCTTCGACCTACTATGTCACGGGGCTACCGGTGCCATTGGTCAGCTCCTGTCACATGGCCATCGGTGCCATCTTGTGCTCCTACCGAGGGTCTGAGTGCAGGAGGTCACTCCCTGACCCCTGATGGACCACCAGGGACTTTTGGCAAGTCTTGGGGGACCCTCCTGACCCCCACAAGACTTGCCAAAAGTCCAGCGGGGGTCCGGGAGTGATCTCCTGCACTCCAGCCGTCGGCTGCCAGTAATCAAAATGGCACTGATAGCCTTTGCCCTTACTATGTCACAGGGGCTACTGGTGCCATTGGTCAGCCCTTGTCACATAGTAGGAGCTCAAGATGGTGCCGATAGCCATGTGACAGGGGCTGACCAATGGCACCGGTAGCCCCTGTGACATAGTAGGTCAAAGGCTATTGGCGCCATTTTGAAACCGGCACCAAGGGTGTGAGTGCAGGGGATGGCTCCCGGACCCCCCGCTAGACCACCAGGGATTTTTGGTAAGTCTTGGGTGGGTCAGGAGGGTGGGGGGTTGTAGTTAATTTAATTTTAGCAGGGAAACAAATAGAAATCGACGTATTAACGTATCATGGCGCCATACGGCCGAATGTAACATATCTGCCCCCTGACGAATCTGAATCCCAAATGCAACTTATGGCGTCCCTCTGCACATCCCTAATGTTTACTGGGCAAGAAAGTACTGAGCTACTTTGGCTAGCTCTGGTCAGACTGCAGACTTGTGTGCCTAGAATGCTAGTGCATCTGTGTCCATGTCCTTGATGGATTCTGCGAGATAGCGTATCACAGAAATATTGCTGGGGTATCCTTTGCTGGGGTGGGCAGAGGATCTCTCTTGACAACTGCTTTAGCTATGATCTGTGTCAGGAGAGATGGTTTTTTGTGGGCATATGAACATAAGAAATTGCCATAATGGATCAGACCAAGGGTCCATCAAGACGAGCAACCTGTTTCCAACAGTGGTCAATCCAGGTTAGAGTACTTGGTAAGTACCAAAACAGTAAATACATCTCATGCTACTAATGCTAGTAAAAAGTAGTGGCTATTTCCAAAGTCAATTTGGTTAATAGCAGTTTATGGAGTTTGGGAACTTGTTCAAACCTTTTTGAAACCCAGCAGTGCTAACTGCCTTAACCACATCCTCTGGGAATTAATTCCAGAGCTTAACTGTGAATTGAGTGAAAAAGAATTTTCTCTAACTTGTTTTAAATGTGCTACTTACTAACTTCATTGAGTGCCCCCTAGCCCTTGTATTATCTGAAAGAATAAATAACCGATCCACATTTACCTGTTCTAGTCCTCTCAAGATTTTATAGACCTCTATCATATTCCCCCTCCAAGGTGTCAAACCTAACCTCTTTAGCTTTTCCTTATAGGGGAGCTATTCCATCCCCTTTATCATTTTTGTACCTTTTCCAGTGCAACTATATATTTTTGATGCTATGACCAGAATTGCGACTGGTACCATGGAGCAATAGAGAGGCATTATGACATTGTCCATTTTATTCACCACTAGCAGACCCCTGCCACGCGTTGCAGTGGCTGAGTCAGATTCTTTGGCCTCCCTGCCCCTTCCCCTTGCTCATTTAGCTCAGTCACTCATCCTCTTCCCCCTTGGTCATTCCCCCCCCCCTTCCCTCCCCTGTCCCCACTCCAACTCTGTCCCCTCACACTCACCTCTCCCCTCATTCTTCCTCCCCTGACAGTTACCTCCCTCCTCATTCTCCCTCCCCTCACTGTCACCTCAGTGACTCCCCACCTGGTGAGGGCTGTTTTGTAACCTTTCGGAGATGGTGCACATTTTGTGTATGTGTTTTTGTGTGCCCTCCCCCTTTGCACCCCAAAGTGATCCCCACAGAAACGTTGTGTTTATATAAGCCTCCCCCACCCTCCCTTCCCCCCCCCCCAGGCTGGCGAAATAGACTAACCCACAAGAGTTGCAGAATCTCAGAACTGCCCTCTGGCCCCCCCCCAAACATGGATGCAAGAACATCCCCACGCCCCCCCCCCCCTGCAGGCCCGATGATACCTTTCAAAATGGTAGTCGGTGGAGCGGGCGTTTGTTCCGGCATGGAAGTATTGGTGCCGGGCCCTCGAGGTGGAGCAATGGGAGCAGTCGTCTCGCTCGGATAGTAAGGGCGAAGGTGCGCCGGTTGCCAGTTCAGAAAATGGCATCGACGGGCCCTCGCTCTTACTATGTCACATGGGCTACTGCTGCTATTGGCGTTCCCGAGTGTCCTAGTAAGGGAAAGAGCCGTCGGCGCCATTTTGATTGCTGGCAGCCAACAGCCGTAGTGTATGCAATGTGTCCCGGAGCGGTGTTGCCCCCCCCCCCCCTGCTGGAGTATCCCAAACTATTCTGCAGTTTTCCGTGCGTTCAGAGGTTGAGGGCAGTAATTAGAAAAGTCATGTGCGTGAGGGGTGTGAGGAGGGTGTTTGTGTGTGAGTTCGTAGGGTGTGGGAATTGCAAACATGTGGCATGTGAGTGGCCTCCCGGTGTAGCATGCTGGTATTTAGTGGGTTTTTGTGTGTTTTTTGAGGGTGTGTGAAATAAGTACAATCGGCATGTGTGTGGGGGTGTGTGAGAAGAGTGGATTTGTGTCTGCTCGGAGGGTGTGTGAATCGCAAACATTGGTCACGTTTGTGTGGGGTGTGAGCATTTGTGCAAAGTGTAAGAGCTTCCGCTTACATCCACCAGATGTCGCTGTTTTGTGGAACCAAATTTTAAAACTTTTTTTACCAGCCCCCGGTGTGACATATATGTAATGTAAGTGTAGAAGATCCTTGCCGTATGTGAGGTGAAACTTGTGTCCAAATTTGAAAGCAATCGGTTAAGTGGTTGCTGAGATTAGCGATTTGGTACAAACTATTTAACATTTTTATTTATATAGATTTCCTTCCTAATAATTCCTAATATTCTATTTGCTTTTTTGACTGCTGCAGCACACTGAGCCAAGGATTTCAATGTATTGTCCACTAAGATGCCTAGCTCTTTTTCCTTTATGGTAACTCCTAATATTGTATCAAACATTGTGTAACTACAGTGTGTGTTACTTTTCCCTATGTGCATCACCTGGCATTTGTCCATATTAAATTTCATCTACCATTTGAATGCTTAGTCTTCTAGTCTTGCAAGGTCCTACTGCAATTGATCGCAATCTGCTCAGAATAAATTTGTGTCATCTGCAAATTTGATCATCTCACTTGCCATTTCCTTTTCCAGATCATTTATTAAAAAGCACCAGTCCCAGTATAAGTCCCTGAAAAACTCTACTCCCTGCTTTGGCATACCAAGGTGGGTGAGGAAGTGGTAGCTGACAGGATACGGCTCCTGTTTGCACTACTCTCTGAGGTAGCCACTCTTTCCTGTGCTACATCCCCACTATGCCTCAGCCTCTGATACCCTTTTTACATGTTGCTTCATCCAAATAGCAGCTATAGGCTACTTAAAATGATGCTCTCCTGTGATTTATTCTCTGGCTAGTTTCCTTGCCAACTTGTCCTGTCTTGGCACTGACAAGGCGGTGAAATCACACAGGCAAGATCTGTTTTCTATAGATACCAGTTGTTTCTTTCTCCACAGTAGTCAGTCATAGACTTCAATGACTGGGAAACATAAAACAGATGAGATGAATATTTGTTTCATTTGTGTGATACCTTCAGTCATTTTGGAGGGCAATGAATGAAACGAATATGGACACATTTGTTATGTTTTACCAATTCATTTCGAAGAAATGCACATCCTTAGTGTTACCTTTGTTATAAAATGTTTAAAATTAGCCATGTACCCCATAAATTCTGAATAATTCAGTATGCTCTGTATATAGTCTATAATTAATATACATAGTAGCTGATTGGACATCTCAGAAAATAAAAGTTCATTGTTTGATTTGACCTGGAGTGGAATTAATTTTATGGGACTTCTCGAGTAGCCAGCATATCAGTACAGGGTTCATGGAGGGAAGTGTATAGGACTCCCTGAAAAGACAAGAGGCATTTCCTAACCTGCTACTTCTAAATGGGTCAGGTTCTTCATCTGCATGACCCCATTTGCTGAAACAACCAAATAGAGAGTCTGACTTCTTGTGTGCATGTTTCAGATCCTACAATACATTCAGGTACTTACAGAATGTAGTGTATGGTCTGATACTTCTACTTTTCAATGGATGTGTCTGAAAGGTGGAATGTAAATCAAATAAATAAATCCTCTCAATTTTTTATGTGCCCTTGAGTGGGTTTACAGATATGTTTTATGTGCTCTGATGAGAGGGTTTTTGGAGGAGGGACAAAGTTGAAGTTGAGTCAGCATTTCCAGGCATAATTTTTTATTTTAAAAAGTATGGAGATAATTTTAAAAGCAGATTTCCTTGTAAATGTAACATACTATTGTAGAAATTTTGAAAAAGTCATTTATTTAGATTTTGCTTTTTGGCACTTTAGAGTAGATTACATTCAGGTACTGTAGGTATTTCCCTATCCCCAGAGGGCTAACAATCCAAGAGGGTTATTTTCCAAGCCAAGATATGGCCTTTTTGCACACGTTAAGGCGTTTTCGAATGTGAAAAGCACCATAATGCATGGTTTAGATCAGGGGTCAGGAACCTTTTTGGCTGAGAGAGCCATAAACGCCACATATTTTAAAATGTAATTCCATGAGAGCCATACAATATGTTTAAAACTAAATACAAGTAAATGTGTGCATTTTATGTAAGATCACACTTTTAAAGTACAATAAGTCTCTGAAAATATTACACCAGGCCTTAAGACACCAATACATCTCCTATTAGGAAAACGGACCAAGTCAGGCTGCTATAGAGTCCTACACAGAAACTACACACCAGCAGAAAACCTCACCTGAATCACGTGCTGTCCCTCACCTAACATAGAATAAAGAGACCAAAACGCATAACAAGAAGCATGCAGAAAAAACTGAATTGGAAACTGCAACAAGCCAGAGTCTCTGTATGCAGTGTAACAAAGGAAAAAAGAAACATCACCCATCCTTATAAAACAAATCAAGAAATATAAAATCATCAGCAGTAAAACTGTACTAACAAAAAGAACATATTTCGAAACAGCTGATGAGTGGAATATCCAATAATTAAAAACTCATATAAAACATTTCCAGATACCAACAAAATATTTCAAAACAGCAGACACAAAGACCCAGTAATGAAAAATAATAAGGATACAAAATTTTTTTTGCTCTGCATACCTGGCAACGTTTGATATCCAGGTGTCCTGAGATTGTTCTGAATTAGCAGGAGGAGGGGTGGTTTGCTTGGAACTTTCTCCTCTCTCAGTCACATACCAGCGCTCTCTCTCACACTGGCTCTCAATGACACACCTATACACACATGCTCTCAGTACTCACATATACACATGTTTTTTCTCTCTCACTTATATTTATTATTTATTTATTTATTTATTTATTTAACATTTTTCTATACCGGGATTCATGTAAAATGTTACATATCGTCTCGGTTTACATTGTAACTGAAAAACTGGCATGAGAAATGCAATTACAGAGAACAGGGCATAAAACTTGGATCAGGTTACATGGGTAGAAAACTTGGCACATAATTAAAAGTGGGGAGAACAAATGCCTATTAAAATTACAAGGCACTTAATATAATATAAGGAATAAAGCTATGTGTTAGGCTGCGGACGAGTAAGGTTATTAAATTGTAAGGGTGGCATGGATGATTAGTCTTAAATTTATACAGTTGGTGTGATGGTGTTGATGTATGTTGATGTCATAGATGTCGTACTTAGAATGCTTGCTCAAATAGCCAGGTTTTTAGTTTCTTTTTGAAGTTGATAGGGCAAGGTTCTGAGCGGAGTTCTGGCGGTAGAGAGTTCCATTGGGTAGGACCTTCTACTGACATGGCTCGTTTGCTTAGAGAGGTTTTGATGTGTGTGGTTAGTAGAGTGTTTTTGTAGGCTGTTCTCGTCGGTCTGGATGGAAGATGTGGTTGAAGTGGGATGTTGAGTTCCAATGGAATGAGCTTGTGGATGGTTTTGTGAATGATCATCATTGTTTTGTAAAGTACTCTGTATTTGATTATATAGGCTCTTAATTACACATTTACACACATGCTGTCTATCTTTTCACGCTTACACACACACACACAGGCATTCAATCACATGCTTACAAACATGTCCTCTCTTTCTCTCATTTACACACAGGCTCTCAATCACATACTCACATGCTCCCTCACCTAAATCAGCTCTCAATCACACACAGACACACATGGTCTCTCTCTCTCATTTAAACACAGGCTCTCAATCACATACTCACATGCTGCATCACCTAAACCAGCTCTCAATCACACAGACACACATGATCTCTCATTTATACACACAGGCTCTTAATCATACATAAACATGATTTCTCTCACACACAAAGGATCTCAATCATACACACATACTCTTTCACACAAACAGGTTTTCAATCACAAACTTACACATACAGGTTCCCAATGGTAAACTTACATTCATGCTCTCTCTCTCTCTCTCACAGGCAGGCTCTCAATCACAGACATACTCTCTTTCACATGTACAGGCTCTCAATCATTCACATACATGCAATCTCTCTCTCACACACACACACAGCCCACCCCTCCCGCGGCCCGGAAGAGGAAGTGGAGAGTATCGGGTAGGGATGTGAATCATTTTTTGATGATTTAAAATATCGTCCGATATATTTTAAATCGTCAAAAATCGTTAGAGCCGCGATACAATAACAAATCCTCCGATTTATCGTCAAAAAATCGTAAATCGGGGGAAGGGGGAGGGCGGGAAAACCGGCACACTAAAACAACCCTAAAACCCACCCTGACCCTTTAAAATAAATCCCCCACCGTACGGCCGGCGCCATTTTGTGCAAAATGGCGCCGGCCGTACGGCAACACGATTCGACTGCAGGAGGTCGTTCCGGACCCCCGCTGGACTTTTGGCAAGTCTTGTGGGGGTCAGGAGGCCCCCCCAAGCTGGCCAAAAGTCCCTGGGGGTCCAGCGGGGGTCCGGAACGACCTCCTGCAGTCGAATCGTTTTTCCGTACGGAAAAACGATTCGCTGTAGGAGATCATCCCGGACCCCCGCTGGACTTTTGGCAAGTCTTGTGGGGGTCAGGAGGCCCCCCCAAGCTGGCCAAAAGTCCCTGGGAGTCCAGCAGGGGGTCCGGGAGCGATCTCCTACACTCCTGACGTCGGGGGACAAAAAAACAAAATGGCGCCGGCGCTACCTTTGACCTGTGACAGGTCAAAGGTAGCGCCGGCGCCATTTCTACAATGCACGGAGGTCCGAGAGTAAAATATCACACCGGGACCCTTCCTCTGGACCCCAGGTAATTTAAGGCATTTTGGGGGGGTTCGGGAGGGTGGGGGATTTATTTTAAAGGGTCGGGGTGGGTTTTAGGGTTGTTTTAGTGTGCCGGTTTTCCCGCCCTCCCCCTTCCCCTCCCCCCCCACTGGACCCCAGGTAATTTAAGGCATTTTGGGGGGGGGTTCGGGAGGGTGGGGGATTTATTTTAAAGGGTCGGGGTGGGTTTTAGGGATGTTTTAGTGTGCCGGTTTTCGATTTACACGATTTACACGATATTTAAAAAACCAAAACTGCGACGATCCGATTCCCTTCCCCTCCCAGCCGAAATCGATCGTTAAGATGATCGATCACACGATTCACATCTCTAGTATCGGGTGCCTGCGCGGCAAGAAGAGGCCACGCTAGTGCGCTCGGCATCGGCCCGAAGAAAAGAAGACTGCAGAGCGGCTCGGAGGAAAATGAAGAGGTTCAACCGCGGCCGATGGGACTCCGCCTCCGCGAGGGCTGAAAATGAAGAGGTTAGCGTTGGGAGGAGGCTGCTGCTGCCGCGAATTCCCGGGGTGGGGGTGGGGGAGAGAGAGAGTGAATGAGCGAGCAAGCTGTGTTTGCTCGCTCATTCACTCTCACTCCGATTCCCTCCCCCTCCCAGCCGAAATCGATCGTTAAGACGATCGATCACACGATTCACATCTCTAATATATATAGATATATCTGTACATGCACATGCCAAATTGTTTAATGCATTTCTTTATATTTCTATTAATCTGTTTATTGAATTAGAATTGTATTTAGATCTGTTTATTTCTCTTTCTTTCTCTCTGTCTTCTCTGTAAATATAAATATATATATATATATATATATATATGTATATATATTTTTTTCAAAATGAATATTTTGATCAGCTGATAGTCATGAAAATCATAAAAATACTATTAAAAGCATAGGGGAAACTAAATTTTTATAAGTATACTGCACTCTAGTGGGCAATAATTAGAGTATATTCTTATATCTGGATATAAATTAATGCTTATGAATTTTAAAAAGAACACGTCGATTACCTCTCTGAGATGTCCAAGAAATGTTATTCATCTTTTTTGTGCCGAATGGAATTCAACACTTATCTGTTTTGCTGTTACCTTTTACCAGGCAGACAGAAAAGCTTGCCAAAAGTCCCGAAGCAAGTAGTACAGTATTCCCTAAAGAATACTTATAAAATGATTTACAAAACATATTATATTATCAAGTCCATCATTTTACTGCAAAGCATGCTGTGGTAAATGCAAACTGAGTTAATGGGGCGAGTTTCAAAATTACGCATGTAATTGCATCATTCCTAGGTCCTTTTACCTTGAAATGTGCAGGAAAAAATTGCTTAATTTAGTTTTTTCATTTCGAGGGGTACGTGTGTTTTTGTGTGTGTATATGTGTGGATTTATTTAGTTTCCAGTCTATTTAAAGTGAATTTTAAAAGCCCGGCACATGCATAAATTGGCGGATGTGGGCTTGCGAGATCAGATTGAATTTTAAAAGCAGCCCAGATGAGTGCGTATCTCCCGCTGCACATACATCTCACTTGGGTGGAATGAGGGCATTTCTGGGAGTGGCCAAGAGATATACACATAAATATTTACAAGCCCTTGCATGCACCCAGCTCCACTGCTGCATGCTAGGGAGGAGGTGTAAATTTTAAATTTTAAAACATTTACAACCAGCCATTTCTGCAGGGTTTAAAGGATCTGGGTTTACTGGGGGGGGGGGGGGGGGTGTGCAGGCTTTCAAACCGGGGAGTTTGGATGATCTACCACTTAACTGGGCAAACTGGTGGACAATCTGGTAACACTGGCAATAGTGTGGATGTGCCCCCATTATAAAATACCCTGCATATGCGGTAGAATTGGGATTTGTGTGTCTAGGTGCACGGCCACTTAAAATTGAATGCCGTGTGTGCAGCAAGGCTATTTTATAACATGCATGCATATGTGAGCGCATGTTATGAAATGGACGCATATCTGGTCGTACACCAATGCACATGTGCCAAAGTGCGCTCACACACCAGTTTGAAAGTTACCATCCCTATTTTTAGTTCAGTTTATATCATATGCTGAACTAAAGTAAACATTATCCACTATAAAAATTCTAGAATTCTAAAAAATAAGATGGAAGAGTTTGAGTATATAGCACTGGATGAAGAGGTAGATATAATTGGCATCTCAGAGACCTGGTGAAAGGAGGATAACCAATGGGACACTGTGATTCCAGGGTACAAATTATATTGACATGATAGAATGGATCAAATTGATGGAGGGGAGGCACTATATGATAAAGGGAGCATTGGGTAAAACAGGGTAAAAACTCTGCAGGAAACTAAACATAATGTTACATTTTTTATGGATAGAAATTCCAGGTGAAAAAAGGAATACAATAGTAGTGGGGGGTGTATTATCATGCACCTGGCTAGTATGAATTAGGAGACAATGAAATGCTAAAAGAAATTAGGGAAGCTAACAAAATCAGCAGCACAGTAATAATGGGTGATTTCAATTACCTCAGTATTGACTGGGTGAATGTCATATCAGGACATTCTAGATAGGTAAAGTTCCTAGATAAAATAAATAACTGCTTCATAGAGCAGCTGGTACAAGAAACATCATGATGAGAGAGCCTTGCTACTTAAGGAAATGACAAAAGCTTAAAATAAAGTAAACATGACTATATAATAGGGATGTGAATCAGGCTTCGGATGATTGAAAATATCGTTGATATTTTCAAAATCGTCAGAAATCGGGGGCTCCCCCGAAACGATAGGAAAACCCCACGATATTGATCGTGGGGGTTCTCTTATTGTTTTGGGGGAGAGTGGGAAAAACGGCACACAAAAATAACCCCTAAACCCACCCCGACCCTTTAAAACTAATCCCTTTGCTTCCCCCACCCTCCCGACCCCCTCAAAAACATTTTACAGGTACCTGGTGGTCCAGTGGGGGTACTGAGAGCGATCTCCCGCTCCTGGGCCGTCGGCTGCCACTAATCAAAATGGCATGATACCCTTACCATGTGACAGGGTATCCATGCCATTGGCCGGCCCCCTGTCACATGGTAGGAGCACTGGATGGCCCGGATCCCCGCTGGACTTTTGGCAAGTCTTGTGGGGGTCAGGATGGTCCCCCAAGACTTGCCAAAAGTCCCTGGTGGTCCAGCGGGGGTCCGGGAGTGATCTCCTGCACTCGGGCCATCAGCTGCCAGTAATCAAAATGGCGCCGATAGCCTTTGCCCTTACTCTGTCACAGGGGCTACCGGTGCCATTGGTCAGCCTTGTCACATGGTAGGAGCACAAGATGGCACCGATGACCATGTGACAGGGGCTGACCAATGGCACTGGTAGCCCCTGTGACATAGTAGGTCAAAGGCTATTGGCGCCATTTTGAAACCGGCAGCAAGGGTGTGAGTGCAGGGGATGGCTCCCGGACCCCCCGCTGGACCACCAGGGAGTTTTGGTAAGTCTTGGGGGGGTCAGGAGGGTGGGGGGTTGTAGTTAATTTAATTTTAGCAGGGAAATGAATAGGAATTAATGGATAAACGTATTAGGGGGCCCCCTTGCCGAATGCAACGTATCTGCCCCCCGACGAATCCGAATCTCGAATGTAACGTATGTTCTCACAGGACAAGCAGGATGGTAGTCCTCACAAATGGGTGACATCGAGGATGGAGCCCTGTACGGAAAACTTTTCTGTCAAAGTTTGAACAAGCTTTGACTGACACTGGCACACTGGGTGCACTGAGCATGCCCAGCCTGCAATTATCCCTGTGAGCCACAGGTGTCTCCCTCAGTCTTCTTTTTTCCGCTCTGCAGTCAGCATAACGGTTGGAGCTCTGTGAGGATTTTTTAACTAATTACCTCATGGAAACACTTAACTTTTCACTTCAAAAAACACTTTCCCCTGCACAGGTCTCCCTCCGCGTACGTTTTTACGACGCTCGGTGAGTACTAATTCTTATTTTTCGGTCGGTTTCTGTCACTATCTTAAGGCTGTTAACTGACTGAAGCCTTCCCTTCCCCCATTTTTCAGTTAGCTTTAAACAGCTTGCGAGTATCTCTGTGACACTCTGCTTGCTTATGCTAGTGGGGTAGGGATTTTTTCCTTAACTTTAGGACCTCTGTAGCTTCAAGTCCTTCGTTCCCTGGTACCCTCACGCAGTCGATACCCTATCGCTACACCGGGACCCTCCTAAACCGCCCTGGGCTTTTATATGTCATCAGCGCCCCTCCCCCCACGGTGCCCTGATGCCTTTATCCATGTTTTTTGCTTTTCAGTGCTACCAGGCTTTTTCCTCCTACGCACTGTTTTTTTCCTTGGGCTTCCTCGGTGCCGTTCCTACCCGGATGCATGCCATTGACGCACACGCTGTTAGTCACTGCCATGCATACTCGGGTCGCCGCCACCGCTGCCCGAGACACTTTTTAACGATCCCAGGGTCACTTCATCGATACCACCCCCCCTTTTGGGGATGCCATCGATGCCCCATCCTCCCCACCGATGTCCAGCCCTTTTCCATCGGTGGGCATCGGTGCCACATCGATTCGTCGGTGGGCATCGATGCCGGATGGTCCCCATCGGTGGACATCGGTGCCGGATGGTCCCCATCGATGGACATCGGTGCCGGATGGCTTGTCCGTCGATGGCATTGGTGCCGGATGGCCGTCCGTCGATGGCATTGGTGCCAGGTCCTTTTGCATCGATGGACACCGATGCCCAGGTGTTTCATCCATGGGCATCTATGTTAGAATGCATCCATCGAGGGCAGTCGATGCCAGGCTGCTCCCATCGGTGAAATTCGATGCCCAGGTGGGTCCCATCGGTGGGTATCCATGCCGGCTCGATTCCGTGGATGGGCGTTGATGCCAATGCCAGCCTTATGGCTGGCATCGATGCCCATGCCGATTCCAGGACTGGCGTTGATGCCGGGATGGAATTCATCGACTGGGAGATCCATGCCATCGATTCCATACGTGTCCATATCGATGCCACCGACACACGTGTCTGGGGCACCGATGCCATGTACACTTGGAAATCTGAGTCTGTCCAAATCGATACCGTCAACGTCTGTGGCCCTATAGTTGATGCCCGTGGCCATGCCACAAACGGCATAAATGCCCGCCTCCATGCATCGATGCCCTCGACACCTCCGTTTTCCTTCGGTGTCCTTGACGCCCTATTGATTCGACTTCGACTCAGTCGATGCCGGTATCTTTTTCAATAACGGCAATGTTTTTCGATTATTCGATTCCACATCGTTTCAAAGATACCTATGCCACTGCTGTCAGTGCCCGTCACTGTCATCATTCTCCTGGCCAGTCATCGACGATTTTTTATACCCATTTTGATGATATCCTCGAAGCCCCTTAGGTTGCCTTCAATATCGTCAATACCGACATAGCACCGCCACATAATACCCTCGCCTCCTCACATTGCTCCACGCTTTGGGTTCTTTTTTAAGCCCCGTATTAGCTTAAGACACTCCATTGTGTCAGGAGCAGAGCAGGCGTGCTGACAGTTCGTCATCGATCGCCTTCCAGGACGACGAGGGCTTCCATCTCGGCGCTGGGGAAAGACCGGGCCGAGCACCGTGGCACCCATCATCGCCGACATCGTGATCGTCCGCCGCTGACGCCATCCAGCACATCGGTGCCATCCTTCTCCAGGCTGGACAACGCTCGGGCAGAGCGACATCACCACTGCCATCAGCACTGTTCCTACAGTTTTGGCAGTCCTTGGTGATCCAGAACTTCCGGATCCAGGTCCGACAGCTTCTGCATTGGCGTCACGACACATCGAGCCGCTGGGACGAGGGAAGGGAACATGAGTTCCGTTAGGGCTCCTCTGTTCCTGGCGTGCCCCACCGTCAAGTGGTGTGGGACTATGGCCATCTGTTACACTTAGCAGTCTAAACGCCACTCACGCCTGGCCTGTCTCCTCTGTACCTGTGCCACCATACCGGGTTTCAGAGCGAGATGGACGTTTACGTCCCCGGCCTTACCCTCGAGGACTCCGAAGACCATCGGAGTCAACAATCTTCACCGGCTCGTCTTGCGGCGATCCACGTCGGATGGTAAGTACCCGCTTCGGCGGCATTCCCATAGAGTTGTGTTCTCCCATTCGGACCGTGGTTCGAAAAGTTCTGGGTCATGTGCCTTTTAGAACTGTATTAGTGTCACATATCGCTATGTTAGCTATGTTAGCCACAATATCAGGAGAACCCCTCTATCTTCTTGGGATTGCAGCAGGGCTTCTTCTCTTGTCAGTAACAAGTCCCTGTGCCGACCAATGCTCTGACTCTTGGTTCCCTCCCAACCAAGGTCCAGCTGCATTGGCTGATCTGCTAAACATGAGATTCAGCAACCATTGCCCCATGTACAAGTCCACCTTGAGGCCTGGCCACAGGTCTCAGTGTCTCCTTGTACAGCATACAGAAATGCGGGTACCACTTACCGCTCACACACCTGCAGGAGCCTACATGATATCCTCCATTGGGACACCTCCTGGTCTCCCATCTGGTCAGATATCAGAGCGGCCACCCCACCTTGTACCAAAGTCCCGGTACACTCCCCCAGGTGCTACGAAGTGCAGAGGGGAGAAGGGAGGGGGGTTGGGGAGTTTTAATTGCACTATTCTTTCTTTTAACAGAAAATAGTTACTCTCCGCACATCCTGGACCTAAGAAAATCCAACTTTCTTTAGACGTCACAGGTACAATGGTATCTTTGGTTACCATCACTCCATACTGCAGTAAGTACATTATTTTAATGTTTCTATGTGCTTTATGGTAAGTCAACATTACAACCCCAAGCTCTGCCGCTGGCACCAGCTTCGGTAAGTGAACTGTCTCTTGCATCACTGTTGGTGAATGCTGTTTTCTCTGCGGAGTGTAACATCATTCACTTTCCTTGCATAGACTACTGCTAACCACTTTCAGTACATGCAAGGAGCTCTCACTTTTTTCAGGACTCACTATACATTTACTAACTGGGATTACTGTCACTGCCATAAATCCCTTCTGTAACACTTCTGGACACCACAGTCTTAAGACCCTCTTGTCCAGCATGCGCACAGACATTCTGATACATTGTTATATGTCCCTGCGCATATTTTCCATAACCTCAGCCTTTCAACTTTTCATGGTTGGGCTATGGGGTTTCTTCCCACTATGCATTTTTCTCATAATTCAAAACTGCTATGGGTTATATTCAGTGACATTCTATACTCAATGGACCTAAGTGGTTTCATTGCTTTCGTCCCTGATTCTTATCCCAGTTCGAACTAGGACCTAGTCTCCTTCGACTCATGCTCGCAATTCCTTAGGGTTATAAAGTTTCTCCTGAAAGCTGTCAACCCATTATGCATCTATTGCACTCCAGCATAGTTTCTCATAAACTTCCTGGACGTTGCACCCATGAGTTATGCCCTTATGCCTTCCAATACTGCTTTTGCAACAATTCTTTGTGCATACAGACAGACAGCATAGGGACAATGTGCTTTCCAACTCATAAGCACGCATTACCTCTTAGCTGCTCTGCTAGACAGCTGCGCAGCTCTACCCTTGGCCCTTGTTCACTTCATGCGTCCTTGGGCCACATATCTAAGAGATTTAATGAACGCTCTATCAGACCTTCTCCACGTAGGTTCTATCCTCTCGAATGGTCTCAATTACATGTGTACAGGGCAAATCTTTTAACGCTGAGTTTAACTAAACTTTCCTCGGCGTCTGCATCATTCCATACGATGCACAGGTTCTGCTCCCTGCACATGTTTCCTATGCGTTCCCTTAGATGCCTTTTCTTCCATCAAAGGCCTCTTCAATATATCTCTTCTGCTGCCTCTCATAGCCAGCATTCTTCTAATGTTGAACTGGGATGGGGTTCAGTATTCTTTTCCCCACTCCCTGACTGAGATCAGTATGCTTTCCCATACTTCTCAATCCATCATATCAGTAACCTTTTATTCTCTCACCAGTCAGTCCCAAATCATAGACTTACTGATGTTCTTAGGTTCTGGTAGCGTCACAAAACCTTCTAAACATAAATCTTGCCGTTTAATATGGCAGGCTTTACCTCCTGACGCTAAAAAAAAAAAAAAAAAAAAAAAGAGGTATTACCCCTTTTACTTTTCCACCATTTTTTCTTACTCCCTCGGATTCTGTTCTCCAGACATCCTCCACATAGATACACCTTTCTCTTAGGAGGTGTATCGTTTTGGGAGTTGGGTTCCCGTTTTCGGTAATCCTCTCTGAGTCGGCTTACCATGGATTATCCACTGATCAAGCCGCCTCTATTTCTCTAATCACGGAATGAACATATATATTCTCCTTATAAGTCTCATACATTCTACGTTTGAGCCTTTCCATTCCTCTCTTCCACAGTTTGGCAAGGGAACTTCTTTCCCTCTTAATGTCATTCCTGCCAGCAGGGTCCGTGAGTTATGCACTCTTTCCATACTCACCTGACTCTGTTCCTCTGCCACTGAGTAGTTCTACGCATTCAACTTTCTATCCTTTTCAGGTAGATGTTGTATCTCCTTTCCTCAGGAAATACTCTATTAATTTTTCCTAACCTCTCTCTCTCGCCCTAGGGAGAGACTGGGTTTTCCACATTCCTGGACAGTAATGCTGCGCTTACATTCTATCTACATTGCACTGCATTCCATGTGAATTCCACTTGACTCTTTCCTTCATGCAAGGGTCAAGCTGCTACTTCCAGTGGCCACACAGACCTAATCCTTCTGATTAAGTGGTCTATATTTCCTTTCCTACCAACAAGCAGACATTTCACTACAACACTGTGGGTATCCACATACTGTTGTGTCCGTCTTAGCCTTAACAGCTTCCCTTTGGTTACTGCTGCTTGTACTTTTTTATCAGGTTGCAGCCTGGAGTCCTCTCCATACCTTCGCAACCTATTATTGCTTACATTTGACTAGCCGGCATGCTCCATGTTTGGCCAGTCCGCCTACTCTTACTTTTTTCAATTCACTACCCAACATCCTTCCACGAACCCATTATGGTGTTGCGGATGCCCTCCGTTCCCATTTCCACCTCAGTCGTTACGCCTTTGTGCATCTGCGGTGTATCTGGTGCATTCCCGGGCATCCTCAGCTCGGTACTCACCCATTTGTGAGGACTACCATCCTGCTTGTCCTGTGAGAAAGCAAATGTTGCTTACCTGATGTAACAGGTGTTCTCACAGGACAGCAGGATGTTAGTCCTCACGAAACCCACCCGCCACCCCGCGGAGTTGGGTCTGTATACTTTTATTTTAGTTTCGCTTGCGCTTTTTAGCTATAAGACGAGACTGAGGGAGACACCTGTGGCTCACAGGGATAATTGCAGGCTGGGCATGCTCAGTGCACCCAGTGTGCCAGTGTCAGTCAAAGCTTGTTGAAACTTTGACAGAAAAGTTTTCCGTACAGGGCTCCATCCTCGATGTCACCCATTTGTGAGGACTAACATCCTGCTGTCCTGTGAGAACACCTGTTACATCAGGTAAGCAACATTTGCTGCGTCCCTCTGCATATCCCTATAATTTATGTTTCTCAGGGCTAGCTTCCTTCACCATGGGTCCCCTCCACTTGTTATTTCCCCATGTGTGAGTTATTTCTAGAGGGGAAAACAGGGGTTTGTGGCCCAGTCAGTGATGTGACTTCCCTCTTGTGTGCAGCTGGGTAGTGTAATTTCAAAGGATGACTAGGACAAGAACTGCAGGACACAGAATTGGGTGTTCAAAAAATAAAGTTTACTTATTTTGTTAAAGGGCAATCAATGTCCAGGTGATATAAATGTCTATATAAATTAGTGTCCTCTCTCTCTCTCTGTGTAAGTGCTGAACTCTGGGTTCCTGTGGAAATCCTAACTCCCTTTACATGAGAGCTTAGCAGTCCCCACTCCTGAAGGGTCCCAGACTGCACAGATTCCCCTTTAGGCTTTAATAGTCCTACCTGGATCCAGCAGACTTCACACAGTGACCAAACCTGCGTCTCTGTCCTGTTCGAAGATCCTGTGGATGGTCTTCGCTGATGCTGTTCGGTGTCTTATTTGTGGTTTTTTTCTTTTTTTCTGAACCTCTCAGAAGGGAAGGCATTAAATCACTCTAAATGGGAGAAAAGGTGACCAACAGCCTCCTCACCTTAAAAGGGGTATTTCACTAACAGTTCAAATATCTCCTGAGCCCACTGTCCCTGCAGCCCCTCCTTAGTTCCAGGGCTTAGCGACCTGGCCTCTGGATCCACGGGGGTGGGGGTGTAATCTTTCCTCAGAGCTCCAGGCTGTAACCCAGGCAAAATAGTCCTTAATACAATCCAAATCCTTGCAAAGCTTGATTTCTCTTATTGGTAGAGATGTGAATCATGTGCCAGATCGTCTTAACGATCAGATTCGGCTGGGGGGGGGGGGGAAATCTGATCGTTAAGATATGTGAATTGGAATCGTTTCCGATTCCAATTCACATCGCTAATTTTTTTTTTAGGGAGGCCCGCACCGCTAAAAAAAAAAAAAACCACCGGACCCTTTAAATCGACCCCACCCTCCTGACCCTCCCAAAACCTTTTAAAATTACCTGGTGGTCCAGGGGGGTCTCGGGGAGAGATTTCCCGTTCCCAGGCATCAGCTGTTCTAAAAAAAAAAAATGCCGCCGATGCCCCTTTGCCCTTACCATGTGACAGGGTATCCGTGCCATTGGCCGGCCCCTGTCACATGGTAGGAGCACTGGATGGCCGGCGCCATCTTTAAAGATGGCGCCGGTCATCTTTACTCATAAGCCCCTATTATAGAGTATAGTATAATATAGAGTATAGTATATTATACAGTATAAGGCAGCTCACTCTGCAAAGAGATTTGCCGACCAACATCGACGACGGTCTCCCCAGTTCCATCCAGGGGAAAAGGTGTGGCTCAGCACCCGGCACATTTGTTTGAGAGTTTCTTCCATGCGATTGGCCCCTCGCTACATTGGACCTTTCCCAGTGCTGTGACAATTAGGTCCTGTGGACCTACCAACTTCGATTGCCCGCCACATTGAGAATCCACAACTCCTTCCATGTGTCCCTTCTGAAGCTGTTGATCCTCACTTGGCCTACCCGGAAACCTCCCGAAATGGTGCAACATAGAGCAGTGGACGAAACCATATATCAAGTACGTGACATTCTGGATGTCCGGAGATGGGGCTCCATCTGGGAATACCTCCTAGCGTGGGAAGGATTCAGACCTGAGGAGAATTCATGGGAGCCTGCTAAGAATATATTGGATAAGTCTCTTCTCAAGGACTTTCACTCCAGACACCCCGGTAAACCCAAGCCTTCTAGGGGGAGGCCTAAAGGAGGGGGTACTGTTAGCACCGCCGGCTGCGGCAGCCCGCGATCGGGGCCAGGTGTCATGGCCGCTGGTTGCGGCGGGCTGCAACCGGGGTCGGTCCGTCGGCCGCTGCGAAGATAAGCTCACCCGAGGTGTCGGGCATCCTCGAGGGCTCCTACGGTGCAGGCAGCCCCCTTCGGTTTCTCCTACAGCCACTTCCACGGTCAGGCACGGCCTCATGGTTCCTCGGACGGGTCAGCTCCTCCCCCTCTGACTCTACTAGAGCCGCACACGCGGCTGACTTGAATTCTTAAAGGAACCATGACAGGAAATAGTCATGGCTCCTCCTGAGTTTCCTCCCCTGGCTTCCTGTACTTAAGGCAAGGTCTGATACACAGACCTTGCCTTTATATCAAGGTTCCTGGCTGGGTTTGATCCTGAGCTCCGTGTTCTTAGTTTGGTTCTTCGTCCCTCTCTGTTTCCCACTCCGTTGGATTGACTCTTGGCTTCTGACCTTGGACTGGCATTCGTGTTTCCCTGCCTTGATCCTGGTAAGGCTTGTGACCCTTCTCCTGATTTCTCCTAGACTGGCTTCGGACCCTTCTCCTGTTTTGATCTTGGACTGGACTTTGACCCTTCTTGTGTACCGAACCCTCAGATCGGCTTTGGACTAATCTGTGACTCCGTCCTCAAGACTATTACGACCTGCTGGAGGCGCCAGCCATCTGGAACCCATGACCCGCAGGAGGCGCCTGCATCCAGACCTTTCTTCAGTCTTCAGGGGAGTCTCCTAAGTCCCAGCGGCCGGGTCCCTACGGGCTTCTCCTGGGGGGATCTCGAGCTTCCAGGGTGAAGTCTTCGATCAACAGCTACAGTCTTCGGCCTCGCCATCTGACGGTAGAGACCTAAGGGGATAGTTTCCTTTTAGGTAGCACTGACTATATCTCGGAACAGGGGTCCACCTTCTGATTCATAACAATAACTGGGAAGGGAGCTAAGAGGCATATGGAGAATATATATTAAAGAAAAAGGGTTCACCAGAGCGCGTTCCAATTCTAAATCTGAATAAGCTTCCCTATTCCCCGTCAATCCCCCACTTGTTGCAGATTATAGGCATAATTGTAAAACCGAATACTGGGGAAGTTGCCCCCCACCCCCCCCATCTTCTTTTGGGATCACAAGTTTTGCCTGTGATAGTCTAGGTTTCCACCATCTCCAGACAAATGATAACCAAGTTCGTGATATAGTCGAAATGTCATTGCAGGATAATATTAAGGGAATCATCTGCAATATAAACAGTAATTTAGGGAGTAGCATCATTTTAATGAGCGCTATTCGCCCCATAAGGGAAATAGGGAAATACATCCATTTCTCACATGTCTTTTGAAAGCTCGAAATAAGAGGGGGTCATTAACTGCATACCACTGCCTAGGGTCTTTATGTATATATATGCCCAAATATTTCAGTTTGTCCATTACCCAACGAAGAGGATAATTAACCATGACGATTGTAATGTACCAGTTAGATCCAAAACTTCCATTTTATCTAAGTTTAATTTTAACCCTGAAAAACTACCATACCATTTAAACAGCTCCAGAGTTTTGGCAAGAACTCCCACACTTTGGGGAGAAAAAGTAAAATGTCATCAGCAAAAAGGAGGACATAAGTAAAGGGAAAATGTATTGAGTCAGCTGCCTCTGACATCAGCTCATTCAGCCTGGCCACCAAGCCCTCTATGGTCAGAATAAATAGCATGGGAGACAGCGGGCATCCTTGCCTTGCCTCTCTCGCAAGGGAGAATGGCACTGAGTAACAGCTATTGACTCACACCCTCGCCTCAGGGTTGGAATATAAAATCTTTATAGCGTCAAAAATAAGTCATGCCAAAAAGGGGTAATAGACTGCAAGAATTCCCAAGAAACTCTATCGAACGCCTTTTCAGCATCGAAGCTAATGAGCACAGGTTCCAAATACCCCAGATACTTCCAATTTTCCAATATCATTAAGACCAGCCTAACGTTCCAACCTGCTCATCTCCCAGGTACAAAGCCTTCTTGTTCTTTAGAGACCAACTAAGGGAGTAACAGTTTTATCCTGTTGGCTATCACTTTAGCATAAAGTTTAAAATCTAAATTAAGTAAAGAGATTGGATGATATGAGGTTTCTAGGGATGAGTCTTTTCCAGGCTTAGGCAATACAATTATATTTGCACTTTTGAGAGAGCCAGGCATGCTGCCTTCATTTACCATGGCATCGAACAGACCCCTGAGAGCTATGGGCACTTTTGAACTAAGAGCCTTGTAGGATTTTCTTCATTTTTATTTAGTAATTTTCCCTGTCTATTGTATGTAAGAGTGAAATTATTATGAAGACATATTCAGTCAATGGCCAGATTGCAAAGTTAGCTTGATTTGGCTGGATATCTTAAAGAGAGCCGGATACGTGCATCTGGCTCACTTTAGGTCTGCTCTATGGCATGACCAGAGTTAGCCAGATATGTTATCAGGCTAATTATGGATATCAAGGTTAGCCAGATAATTTGTCTGGCTAACCTACCATAACTCTAACCAGAAAAGCCCCCCAAATGACCCTGAATTATCCAACTACATTTTAGACAGATAATTAGATATCTGGCTAAACTTTAGCTGAATAAATGCCCAAAATATTCAAAAGCTGGCATTTAGCTGGATATCTTTTTTTTGCTGAGTATGGACCCCTAAGTGCCCAAAATTATTCAAGTTCAGCCCTAAGGAAGCCTATTGGTACACATTTGTTGGTGTAGCAGTAGTGTAGGCAGAGCTTCATTTTGTGGGGAAGTCCATTTATGAGTGAGCACTGAGGTCAGCCCCCTTTCCATCCCACCCCAGCCTCTTATCTCATCTACCTACCTATCCACTTCTTTTCCCCGTCCTCTGTGGGACTTCACAGGCCAGGAGACATCCGCTGTCGTTTCTGCCCCACCAATGCTGTTTCTCAAAACAGCACTGACCAACCTGAAGCTGGCACCATTTTCAAATTTTTGCCATAGAAGATAATGGTGCTAGCCTCGAGTGACATATTCTGAAAAGTTAGCCTGCTTTATAGTAACCTCATAAATGGCATTATGACTATTTTATTGAGAGGGTTCTTTTTAGGAACCAAAATGTTAGACTCTGATATTTTTTCAGTCAATGAACAGATGGCATTGGGAGCAAAAAAAAAAAAAAAAAATTCCATTTAGTAAAGCAGCTTTAAAATATCTTCAGAAGTGATGTTTTTCTTATGGTAAAAAGACCTTCAGAGTTATATGGACCTGATGCAGTTTTTATGTGTTTTTATGCAGCATGCTGTGCTGGGTTTTAAATTTGCTTTTACTGCTATAAAAGTTTACATTATTTTTCATCTAGGATATGCCACATGTATTAAATCATAAGTAAACAATACTATGTTTTTATTGAATGATTTAAGGCAAATCAAAGTATAACTCAAGGCACAATAAATGTAGGTGGTATGACACTATCATCATGAGCCAGTGAGCCGCACAGAAATTCTAACCAAACAGAAGAATTAAATGCTGTAACATATTGTGATTCTCGGTGGTCCCAGTAAAATTTCAGTGACCTACCTTGCATTTGAGAGGGCATGTCAGCCTTTGCAAAGGTGATCTCCTTGACCTGATTTCTCCAGTGACCAAACTGATGCTTGGATTTCTAGTAGTAAGCTATTATACCGTATGCCTGGCAATTTCTATTAACTATTTAGCTGACTTCTTACCGTTGTAATACTAAACTTTGAAAAGCTCATGAATGGCAGATAAGGCCGCTCGCAATTTGTAAATTCAGACTCTCTGCCTATGAGTGGATATATTTCAGAGGTAAAAGCATGTGATATGAAAGTAGAATCTGCTTGTTACATTATCCTCAGATTTGTTTAAAGTGCTCGCCAGTCTGTCATATCTCTCTGCTGCATCTATAAACAAAATACCTTGGTATTCTGGTTCCCTGAATCCGATCACGCCACACACACCGTTTCACATGAAAATCCGAGGAGTGGCAGGTTCAAGCTAGGGAACCTCCATCGACCCACAGTCTTCTCACCGAGGTTTGTATTCCTTTCAATTCTTGTTTCTTACTAATGTTCAAGTAATTCTAAACATGCACACAACACTGAAGGTTAAGCAGGACACCCCTTCAAGCATTAATTCCTCAGGCAGAATTTTGTCAGACAGTTTACAGTATTCATTCTCTGTTTGGATCCTTTATTGTAATCCTAGTGGAAAAGACGTGCATTCTAATCTGAGCAGTGTCTTCATGCTTGGCTCTCTTTTAAAATAAGATGAATTAGGATTTTCGTAGAGAAAGAGTGGGGTGACTTGGTGGGAGTTGTAGTCTTCTCTAAGAATCTGTACAGATACAGTAAGTAATAAGTATCCTCTAACAAAAATCAGTGCAACATGGAATAAAGCCATCTCATCTGAGTGCTCATTGAACAATTTCAGTTTCTGTGCAGTGCAGAGTTCTGCTCAGCCATTTCATATAGCTACCTGATTGTTGATTTTAGGTGGAAATAGTTAAATGATAGCAAACAATGGGATTGTGCATTTATAAATGATTTGGAACAATCTGCGCGAACTTAAGAATCACGGGGGGAGAGGAAACGTTACAAGGTACAGCACTCATAAACAGGAGTGCACATTACCAACAGACTTGATTCTGTTTACTGGGAAACCAATACAACATCCAATGATTTCCTTTGCTAATTTAAATACTGTTCATAAACATGTCTTACTGGAGCAGATAATGCATATTTAATATGTACCATATATACTCTTGAAATGTTTTATCTGCTAGAATGGCACTGATGAAATGAAAACAAAATAATAAAAGCAAAACAAAAATTGGTTTTTAAATGTATTCATGAGTAGATGCAATTGTTATGCTCCACATATTCACCATTAGCCAATCAGATTGCATTTCTAATACCAATAGCAGTTGTCACCACAGATGACTTAATGCTTGATTCACTCACAGTTGGGGCTTTGAACAAATTACAGCAGAAAGTTATTCCTTGATCTTGGTGGAAGTGAAACTGCTGACCAGTCTGTATTTTCTGGCTATGAACTTCTTTCAGAGGGGGGAGGGAGACATAATAACTAGGATCAGTCAGTCCTCTGTCTCCCGATGCAACCTCGTTTTTGTGGATACTGTGCTTATGCATCCACAGCATCCACATACTTAGCAGGAGAGGTAGGATGTATGAAAGGGGCTTATGTGAAACAACTCACTGTCCAAATCTGATCAGAGCTCTTGATTGCACTGACATGTTGGGTTCCTCTAATTGTCCTGTGGATTGACATGGCACCCACACTACTTTATAGAATTATCCAGGAAGCCATCTACTGGAATATCAAGCATGATTATGACAGGCTGAAGACTCTGCAGCACACGGACACAGGATAATGCTGCAAGAGTGGCTTTATTTTAAAATGCAAACACAAATCAGCTTTTGATTTGTGTACTGTAGGTAACTCAGTGGTAAGTTCTAGGTAGGATAAGGCTTACTCTTAGTCCAGATAAACATTCCAGGTCTTTTGCTTAGGAGAAAATCCTTCCAGCAACAATACATACACACTTAATACAATAGCACATTAATACATAAGTGGTAGTACTCATGGGTCTGCTTCCGAATCCCACACTTCACTTTGACCTTCACGCTGTCTAAGTGCTGAGAACACCTGAGAGGTGTTTCATTACTCCTGTTGAGTTCCCTAAGTATCAATCTGGATTCTCAGGGGACAGACTATCTTTAAGCTGACTTTGCCTTTTTCTGAGCCATCCTGTGGTTCAGTGTTCAGTACATGCACTATAGCAGCCCTGAAATAGCAGATCGTAATTCAAGTCCAGGAAGCCCAGATTATGACCTAAATATGCTGATATGCTGTGATCATTATTTACTGGTGATGGGTTCCTTAGTCAGGTTTCCTGGTTCCTGCAATGATGTCCAAGTATTAAGGCAGAGTTTTCAACAGGTTTTTTTGTTTTTTTTGTGTCTCTCTTTTTGCTTTTATACATCTCAGAGGACATTCATATTATGGTTGTGGTGTCAGAAGTCATGGGTCTATAGATATCTCTCACAAAGTATCTGCATCACCTAGACCTGCATTGTTTCCTTTTAAATTTAGAAATATAGATAATGACAATAGATAAAGATCATAAGGCCCATCCAGTCTGCCCATTATCCATATAAAATGCAGACTTATTAATCTTTCGCTTTACTTTTGCTTCCCTACCACTAAGCGGTTAACTGCAGAAGGAGGATCAGGGCAGATAATGCTTTTGAGAGCCTGTTGTTAAATTATTTTAGGAAAACAAAGAACATATCATTGAGTGTGCAAGAGATGGTGAGAGCCTCTTGAAGAAACTGGCAGTGCATCTTTGGCACTAACAATTCTCTGTGCCTGACCCATATTTTCTTCAATTCTGATACTGTTTTCACCTTTACCACCTCCACTAGAAGGCCGAGCTATGAAGCCATCTTTGCTTCTGAGAAGAAATGCTATCTTAAGTTCTCAACTGAGTCCTGGGGACACATGGAGCCAGTCAAATTTTCAGATTAACTACAATGATATGCATTAGATAAATGTGCATGCATTAACTCTATTATATGCATATCTATCTGTGTATTATTGTGGATATCCTAAAAATCAGACTGGCTAAGTGTGATCCAAGGAAAAGGTTATCTATAGTATACTATCTTAGTCTTTTAATGTTTGTAACCCCTAGCACTCTGATACTGTCCCCAAAGGCACATAGAATTTAAGTAGACCCTATCTGCAACCAGTTCTCCCCAGATACCTTTTACTTCTGAGGTCTAGGACTTCCTCGAGGGGGTGGGGGGTGGGAGGGAGCAAAGCTTCAAGGTCATTTTGTAATTACCAAACTACACAGCCCTTTTACCAGTCTCTGTAAACAGCACTGATAATCTCCAGTCTATAGCAGCAAAAGTCACACTGAGAAGCAATGTGGTTTCCAACTCCTTTACTGATAATTGTTTAAATTGAATGAAGATTATTTTTAGCACTTAGATGACAAATCAAATTGAAAAATAATAATGAAGAAGAAAGATTGATAAACTTGTGACCTCACTCTTCTAAGAAATTCTCAGAATTTATGGAAGTCAGTTCCACAACAATTGATCTCCTTCGCTTTTTCAATTACTCAAACTGAAGAAAGCCAAATCTTTCTTCCAATTCCCAAATTTATCACAATCTTCTTCCCATTGCAGAATGGTTAGAATTTAATCCCAATAACTTATCAGAATGCAGCAAGCCCCAATTCTCATATCTCTCCTGCAATCTTCTTAAGTATCTTAGATCTCTTTCTGAAAGCAGCAGTGAGCACTCTCCTCTCAAGTGCAGCACACTTGAGTCAGCAGAAAGAAATACAGCACTTGAACAACTCCTTCAGCATCTTCCCTCTTGCAATGGAGAGGGATGCATTCCTCTCTGATGGTACCTCCATTCCTCAGGCACTTCCCAGATGAAAGACGTCTCTTCTTCCAATAGATTGGAAACTGATTCCCTAGTACCAAGGGCACTCAATTCCAAAAGGAACAAAAATAGACTCTGAATCAAAGCAAGGGAAAAAAATAAAGAAGACACAGGAAGGGTGGATAAAACTTCCTTGTATCCCAAATGAGGAGACAGTTGCCGAAGAAAAACAACTCAAAGCTGAAACTCTTCTTCATTGTGTCACTGACTGATCCATTCACTGGATGTGAGGTAGAAAACAGCAGAATCTTCCCTACCCCCGGTCTAACCTTATACAGGAACACTCCAATCTTCTATGACAGGGTACCAAGGCTCTCACAGGGAAAGTCTCCAAAAGTGGCTCAAAACGAGTAAATAAGCCAAACTGGGTCAAATGTCTGGCCCCAGAAGGGAAAATCAAGAAAGCCTAACAAAAATGCACAAAGCACATACACTGCAGTATAACTGAAATCGAGCTAAGAATCCACACCCTAAGTTGGTGGCAGGGGTTTAAAAGCTGCTGTACCACACAATCTGCAGCTCCCACTTGAGGGAGTCGAACCCAAACCTCTCTTCACTAAATTTCTCTGAACCTCCTCATCTAGTTAGTATACTCTTTCCGGTAAGGAAATCAGAGGTTCCATACAGGTTACTTCATATTTCTAGAATTTCCTTTCATTGAGAAATGCTGTCTTATTGTGCCTTATTTATATGCGGAAAATATTGAAAGTGGCTATCATAGCTCCCCTCTCCTTCTCCAGTAAGATATGAATATTTAAGTCCTTCAGTTTCATTCCCATTTGCAGACTTTGCTCTCATATAGGACTTAAAATTGAGGAGATGAGAAAAGGATTCTCTATTTCCAAAATGTTATGAATGCCACAGATGGGCAGACTGGATGGACCACATGATATTTATCTGCCTTCATGAATGTCTATAGATAAATGCAAATTCTAGGATTCCATCAAGCAGCAACACGCAGCATTAATGTTATTCTGTGCGGAATCAAAGAGCTGCAAGGAAGAACCGGTCCTGTGGATGACGTGTGCACTAATTCTTAGTATGGAAGCAAAAAGCTCCAAATCTCAATTGCTAATTTTCTTAATAACAGAAAGTTATTTAGTGATGTGCCTTCCATGACATTATAAACTACTTCCTTTGAGAAACCTGAAACAATCATAATATTGAGTAATTTGGCTGCCTTATCATTGCCCATTCCCATCATGCAAATATTAATGGCTTTGTGATTAGGAATAATGAGTAATGAAACACACAATTCAAGTATTTCAGGGATTTAGTGGAACAGCTATGCATCTCCCTGTTATTAGAAAATTCAGCTGATTTCAAATCTCAGGGTTTACTAAACTATTTTCTTGCTTAGTTGTGATTTTCACATGTAAAAAAAAAAAAAGCAAACAAAACAAAAAAGCAAAAGTCTACAGACTGCTTATTATTCTTTAAGACTGCTTTAAAAGGTGAATTCTAAAAGCCTGGCGTGCACCAAAATCGGGAGATGCATGCACAAGTAGGGCTTGCACTCGCCCACCGTATTTCAAAAGCTGCCTACATGTGTGCTTATCCCCAGATCTCATTCAGAATCAAAAAGGAGCGTGTATGCAGTGCATGGGTATTCCGGGGCGCAGCCAAGAGTTGCGTGCACCTGGGTGTACGTCTTGGCTAGTGCCGCATATCTTTACTATGAAGGGGGTGTAAGCTTAAAAAACAACAACAAAAAAGTCATTCCTGAGGGGTTGAAAGGGTCTGGGGTAACCGGGGGAAGTGCAGGCTATTAAACCAGGGGAAGTTTGGAGGACCTAGCTCTACACTGGTGGATGAACTGGTGAAAGTGGTCTTGGCATGGGTGCGCACTGATTATAAAGTTCCCTGACTTATTTGGCAGAAACACGATTTGTGTGGTTGGACGCACCCACTTGCAAAATTAGGCGCACACAGACGCGCACTCAGGCTATTTTATAACATACGCACCTATGTGCACGTATGTTATAAAATCACTGCAACCTTGGGCGCACGATGACATTCACACATTAATGTGCACATGCTTGCTCCTTTGAAGGTTATCATAAGAACATAAGAAATTGCCATGCTGGGTCAGACCAAGGGTCCATCAAGCCAAGCATCCTGTTTCCAAAGAGGCCAATCCAGGCCACAAGAACCAAACACTAAGAAGATCCCATGCTACTGATGCAATTAATAGCAGTGGCTATTCCCTGGAAGCAAATCTGTAGTCCTGGTTTATCATTTTTGGATAGAGTAAGATTGTCTTTCTACTATACTAGTTAAGATTTTGTTAAAGTTTTGCTGTGAAAACTATTTAGCACTCAATAATAGAAATGATGAGCTCTACTGCTATTTTTAAGGATATAAAATACCAAATCAAAAATTTTGCATATTTTTATTTTTGGCAGGGTAAAGATGTGCATGGAGATTAACAACATCTGTTCGTTTATCCAGGGAAAAAGTAGGCAGGATCAGGCGTGGGGTGAGGAGGGGTTGGCGTATTAGGCTGAGGGAGTCACAACATGCTTAAGTTTTGCTTTTTCCCACAGAAAAGGTTCCATGCCGAAAGTAGGTGCAAATTTATGAGTACTTTTTCCTGAGGCAATTTTTCAAGGGAAAATATGCTCTCATAATTGCAAAATCTTCGGGTACTTTCCAAAATTGCATCAAATGTGCAGTTTGTTGTTTCCTGTTACACTAAACCCTATAGAAATGTTTTTATGTACAGTTTATATGGTGGCGTGCATAAAAGGATTTCATTGATAAGATAAATATACCAGTCGAGGGCTCAACAAATCCAGAGTGCCAGGTCATCATGGTGCCTAGAAATGTGGCCATGGTGCCTAGGATTTTCCTGTTCTGAACGTCCTTCTTACCCATCACTGCTGTTGTTTTCTTGTACCTCCAACACGCTACTCTCAATGAGTTTCAGCTGTGCAATGCTTGGACTCCCATAAAGGACTTACATGGACGCACATGTGTGGGTCTTAAAATCAACCCCTTAGGGAATAGCCACTGCTATTACTGGCATCAGTAGCATGGGATCTACTTAGTGTTTGGGTAATTGTGAGGTTCTTGTGGCCTGGATTGGCCTCTGTTGGAAACAGGATGCTGGGCTTGATGGACCCTTGGTCTGATCCTTTATGGCATATCTTATGTTCTTATGAGTTCAGGCACTAATTTGCTCAAATTCACTGAGAGTCACAAAGTGCAGCCTGAAAAAAACAAACAAACCAAAAAACAGCTGTTCAGTGAGCTCAGAAGGTCACAATAATGACATTGATTAAGATGGCAAGAGCATGAGGCAGGTTGCAGGAGAAGCACCAGGGAGGTGGTAGCTTCAGGAGCACCAGAAACCCTTAGCAGGTAGCAGCCAACAAGTTGCAGCCAGTAAGGTGAAGGGGGGGAAAGTGACTGGCTTAAACCGGCTAGGTAGTGACTGAGGATGGCTAGTTGAGATGGAGGGCTGGCTGGCTGTGGCTTGCTTGCTGGAGGGTACTGGGTGGGTGTGGGGAGTTGGCTGGTAGGAGAAAGATGAGGGGGTTGGAGGGAGACTGAAAGAGATGAGGTTGGAGATGCTGACTGGGGTTGGCTTGCTGGGGGATGATGGGGGGGGGGGGTGACTGGCTAAGTGAGGGAGATGGCTGGCAGGGGAGAAAGGGATAGCTCATGGATTGGTAGTTGAGAGAGAAGGAAATTTAAGGTTTGAAGGTCGGGGGAAGAGGGTGGGAGATTAAAAGAGAGAAAGAGATGGAAACTGCAGGTGACAAGGTTCGCAGGATGAGAGAGAGACTGGAAAGGGTAGAGTAGGTGAATCAAAGGGTGAAGCAGTAGTGCATGAAGAGCCAGCTTTAGTAAGCTTTTTTTTTCCCCCAGCAGACAGAGAATCGAAAAACAGCCTTTAGTAAATCAGGCCCTAAAGAAGCTGCAGTAAAACTTAGAGAGGGACCTAAAAAACGTAAAGGCAAATTTTAAAAGCACTTCGTGCGCTAAAGCCGGGAGATATGCGCAGAATTTGGGCCGGAGCGCATCGCGTGGAGTTTAATAGGCGCCCGTGTACGCGCTTATCTCCCGGTATGCGCACACAATGTTTTTCACAAAAAGGGGCGGGGTGTGGGCATATTTTTGGGAGGGGCATCGGCATTCCTGGATTTATGAATGAAAATACGCGCATAAGCGCACGCCGGGGTCCCTTACCATGAAACGTTATTTCTGCTATGGATGGCATGTAAGTAATAAAACAAAAAATCTGGGCTAGGCAGCAGAGTCGGTGCTAACAGGATAAAAGAGAGGTTAATTAACTAGAGGGGTAAGGAATTCCTATCCTTTACCTGAACGAACTGGGAATGAACTGGGGAAACTGGCAATTGCATCAGCGCCTGTGTCTACTAAAATCCCCCCTCTTATGTGCTAGAGACAGCATTTGCGCATACATGCTCGCATCCATATTGTTATTGTTTGGGATAGTTATGGGTGGATCCTTGGGACGGTGGCAGATGACCACGCCCCCGGGGGAAGATCCCGGGAGGGACCACCGGTCAGGCTCAGAGTTTGGAGACAGACACACACTTAGTTCTTTTATTAGACAGTATACTGAACCACCAGAGGTGGCAGTAGTGAGCTGGAACACCCAGCTGGGCTGTAGTCCCTCAGATACTGGAACAGCGATCCCAGGATGGAGAGCTGTAGAGAAAGATGGTAACTCACTGGTGTTGTAGGCAGCGATGACTTCCTGGCAGAAGTGATATTCAGAAGCAGGTCCGAGAACGTGGGCCCTCGAGGAGCGAGTACCGGTTCCAGACTGCGACCTGAAAGGCAAAAGAGAAACGAGGCCCCCGAGGAGCGGTTACCTCTGGTAAGTCCGAGGAGGCAGAGTAGCTGGGAGCATAGGAAACTTTCCTTGCTAACTCGATTAGTTAGCGAATTCAGAGACCTTAAATATCCGGTGCAGATGACGTCATCTCGGGGGGACGCCCCTGAGGTTCGCGCCACTCCTGGTACTTGAGTCGGGGCCATGCCACGCGTTCGCCCTTAGGCTTCTGGGAAACATGGCGGAGTGCAGCGTCTTGCCGGTCCGGGGACGCCGGAGGAGGGCGGCAAGATGACGCCGCGGCAGCCAAACATCCAACAAGCAAAGAGGTAAGGTGGGTGGGGTGGAGATGTCAGACAACGACAGTCAGAACACATATAAAATTGTGTGCACTTGTACATGCGTACAGCTGATTTTATAACATGCATGCATATACGTGCATATGTTATAAAATGGCCACATCCTTTGACATAAGCCGGCATATGTGCGTCCACATGGCTGTTTTAAAGCTATCCTCTTAAAGGTAGATTTTAAAAGTCTTGTGCAAGCAAAAATGGCCTTATTCTTGCACATTCCAGCATTATTGCACATAACCCCTAATTTTCCTCAGCCAGCGTGTATATGTTGCTGGCATAACTTGCATCAGGTCCTCAGTAGGAGAGAGAGAGACTCTTTATAGGGCTCAGCCTGACACTCACTATATGCACTATTGTAAGGGGGCATTTTGATTCGGGTTAATTTTCGGGAGGTGGGTTGGGGGTTGGGGGGTGTTACAGAAATATTCAGAGGATTCATTGTAAATTTGACATCATTAAAGAATTTTACACCTTATAAGCGATGAGAATTCTAACAAGAGGAGTTGATTTGTACACTGCAGTCACTGCCAGCTGCATTGCACAAATCTACCCCTTTTCATCACTTATAAGGAATAAAATTCTTTAATGATGTCAATTTTACAATGAATACCTCTGAATGTATCTGTAACACCACCTCCCAACCCCAACCCACCTCCCGAAAACTCACCCAAATCAAAGTGCCCCCTTTACAATGGTGCATAGAGTGAGTGTCAGGCTGACCCCTATAAAGAGTCTCTCTCTCATTCTCTGTCTCTCTCTCGCTCATTCCCCTTCCCCCTAATGTACACTGAATGCCTGCCAAGGAAAATTAGGGGTTACATGCATCAGTGCTTGCTCTGCCTTTGCAATACCTATGCCTTGTCCTTTTTCCGGGCACACGTACTTTCTGGCTATTTAAAATTTGCGTAGTTCCTGTGCAGCCCACTTCTGCACGTATGTGACCATTTTTTCTGTGCGCAAGGCTTTTAAAATCTACCTCTATGCATGTACTTATTTTTGGGTGCATGTGCGGCCCTTTTAAAATCTGCCCATTAGGAACCAATGGCTGGAGATTTCCCTGAATGTACCTGTCATCTTTCCCCTCACTGCTCCTAAGTTTCTGGCCTGCTGCTGCCTAGGTCCAAAGAAAATTTGTCAAGGTCTGTACTAGTCATAGTATAATGTAAAACACATTAACAAATGAACAAATTGATCTGTCTGTGAACACAATAGCTTCATTATGTAGACTGCTCAATAACACTGTATATAATAAAACACCCTTGTCATGTAGGTGCAGAATTAATCACACGGCAGTGCATGCAATTGTAAATTTTTTTATTTACTCATATTTATTAATCACTCTTCCACAATAAGCCTGGAGCAAGGCTTTGCTGTTCCGTAAGGATGTATGAAATGTAACATTTTCAGATCACAAATCAGTACATAAGTACGCTATATAATTTGCTGATTTGTCATCTTAATGGCTAAAATGTTCTTAAATTCTTGCAAACCATAGACAAAGGCAATATTCTCTAGATTTGCAGAAGTCCACAACCGATCCATGGTATTCTGAAAATGTCTGACAGCAGCCTGCAGAGAACGTCAGCCTTTCCACTTGTTTTATCAAAATGTTACCATTAAATTCTTATTACGCATGCCAGCTTGGCCCCCTCACCTCTTTCAAAGTGATCCAGCACCTGGTCCCTCATCTCTGGCGGCTGTAGGCTGCTGGCTCCATTCTCGGCCACCCCTGGGGCCTCCGGCTCAGCTGCAGTTCCTGATGTTCCGCGTTGAGCCTTTCCACGTGGCCTGCGGAGAGGCAACATCCCATCCAGCACCACACCCCTCCCTAGGCGCGTGCGCACAGCTGATCCTTTCATAGGGCCCGCGGCGGGAACCTGGCCACAGCCCCGGATGATAACGTTGGCAGAGCTCCGGTATATAAACCTGGATTCCGCTCTCTCAAATCGCCTTTGCAACAGGTCCCCTCGCTAGTCGAGAGCTCATTGCTTCTACTGTTCCTGGTTCCTGACCCGGATTGCCTTCGTTCCTGTTTCCTTGTTCCTGAGTTCCTGTTCTTTCGTCTCTCCTTCGGATTGCTAACCTGGTTTGACCCTGCATTGCCTGACTACTCCGTTGCCTCTCTCCAGCCCCGGACCTCTGCATCGCCTGACCACACCGTTGCTTCTCTCCAGCCCTGGACTTCTGCTTCGTCGGACCATCCTTTGTCCCTCTCCTCATCCAGAACTCAGCCTTGCTTGCCACTGCTTCCAGCCTGCTGCCAGCCCTGATCCCAGCTTGCTTAAGGCCGCCTCTTCAGCCTTTCTCTTGGACGTGGGTCATTCAGGCTTCGGCCTGCTCTTGCTCGGGCGCCTTCTGTCAGACTGTGTTCCTATTGGTGCCTGGGTCTTCGGGACACTGCCTTATGCAGTACAGACTGATACCTACACTAGTTGCTGCCTCCAGGCTGACCTCGATCCACCCATCGACGACCACTGATGGAGGCCACCTAAGTCCAGCCGGTCCCGGCACCTAAAGTCTCAACCCGCGGGGAAGAAGGGCTGGTATTGGTTAAACGCCAGCCGGCCTCCGCCCGTCAGTCCTCTCCACCTGCCGATGGTGGGGACCCATAGAATTCCTCCTAGGGGTAGCGACAACCCCACCTCGGCCCAAGGGTCCACCTCCGGCGCAACAATTCTATGGATAAAAGTTCATCAAAATACATTTTTTTGAAAATGCATTTATCATGGAATTAAAGCCTAAATTTACTGGTTTTGATTTCACTTGAAATTATTTGCAAATCCCTATTTTTGTGCCTTCAACACCTGAACAATACAGATTTATAATGATCTGGGCATCTTGGTGGATAATAATTTGAAATCGTCGGCTCAGTGAACTGCTACAGTCAAAAAGCAAGCAGAAAGTTAGGAATTACTAAGAAGGGAATGGTTAATAAAACGAAGTATGTCATAATGCCTCTGTATTGCTCCATGATGAGACCGCAACTTGAATATTGTGTACAGTTCTGGTCACCGCATCTCAAAAAAGATATAGTTGCACTGGAGAAGGTACAGAGAAGGACTACCAAAATGATAAGGGGAATGGAACAACTCCCCTATGAGGAAAGACTAAAGAGGTTAGGACTTTTCAGCTTGGAGAAGACACGGCTGAGGGGGGATATGATAGAAATCTTTAAAATCATGAGAGGTCTAGAACGGGTAAATGTGAATCAGTTATTTACTCTTTTGGATAATAGAAGGACTAGGGGGCACTCCATGAAGTTAGCAGGTAGCACATTTAAAACTAATCGGAGAAAATTCTTTTTCACTCAGCGCACAGTTAAGCTTTGGAATTTGTTGCCAGAGAATATGGTTAATGCAGTTAGTGTAGCTAGGTTCAAAAAAGGTTTGGATAAGTTCTTGGAGGAGAAGTCCATTAACTGCTATTAATCAAGTTGTCTTAGGGAATAGCCACTGCTATTACTTGCATCAGTAGTATGGGATCTACTTAGTGTTTGGGTACTTGCCAGGTACTTGTAGCCTGGATTGGCCATTGTTGGAAACAGGATTCCGAGCTTGATGGACCCTTGGTCTGACCCAGTATGGCAATTTCTTATATTCTATGTTATATTCTTAAACTTAAGACTGGTAAAAGCTGGTATATATATATATTTTTTTAATTCTTTATTTATGGATTTTAATTTACAAAATAAATCAATTCATTTTAAAATTCAATATATAACACTGAATTCTTTAGAAGGAAAAACAGGATTTATGTACTTAATAATATAACAACACCTTAGATAACATTTATTCCCTTAATTCCTATTACCAAACACATGTTTAGGGAGCCGATTGGTAAGTCAAATAAGAAAGAAAACAAAGAAAAAGAATTTCCCTTTATACATAGATCAGAAGAATTACAGATTAATTTTTATAATACTTCCAACTGGATTAGGTTAAAGCTTCCGCCCCTTCTCTCTGGGATCTACGTTCTTCCAAAAACTTTTCTAAATCAACTGGATCATAATATATATATTTTATACCATCTACCCGCATTATGCATTTGCATGGGAATCTTATAATTACTTGGATTCCAAATGTTCTAGCTAAATTGGCTAACATAATAAACTTCCTCCTTCTAGTTTGAGTTTCCTTTGCTACATCTGGATAAACCCATATCTTTTGGCCCAGATATAGAAAGGATCTATTCTGCATAAAAAGTTTCAAGACTTTATCCCTATCTGACGAAAGGGCAAATTTTACTATTAAAGTTCCCCTACTTTCTATCTGAGCACTGTATGAAGTTTCTATTAACTCTGTAACATTTAAAGTTGATTCTTGTGGTGTTGATTCTCTATTCATATTTTGAATTCTCTCATTTCTCTCATTTAGGAAATATGCATTCATTATTTGAGGAAGATTCTCTGGTGAAAATAGCAAAATTTCAATTAAATAATTTTTAAGTTGTTCTCTGGAGGAAGTCATTCTGCATTTGGGAAAATTTACAAATCTAAGATTTGGATAACGGACCAAATTTTCAACTTTTTTTTTTTTTTTAATTTTTATTATCGATGTCTGTACATTTTTAATCATTTTTATATCCTTCTCTACCTTCACCAGGGTTTCTCTATTTTTATTAACCAAAGGGTTTATATTCAATAAGGCATTCTGCATATCTTTTATGTTCACATTTAAATTAGTAATATTATTTTGTAAAGGTAATATTGCATTCCATAACATTTCCAAAGACACATGTTTAGATTCACCAGGCCCAGCGCTAGGAGTAGAAGGCATATTTAATGTGTTATAAGGTTCTTGTATAGAACTAGTCCCAGGGAAGGAGGCTGATACGCTTCTTCCAGATACCAAAGATCTCCCATCGGTATCAATTCTTTGCTCCACCAACTGTAGCGGAGGGTCCTGCCCTCCAACTCCTTCCAGCATTGTGTTTCTTCCACCATGAGCCTCCTCGGATGGGTTCATCCCCAATGACGCAATCCGTATTATGGGTGAACCACCAGCACCACCAACTGCTGGTTGGTGGTGCTGGTGTCGTTGGAGCCCCGGGACTGAGACTGATATCTCCCAACAATATGGATGCTTGCTCCCCATCCCCTATTGTAATGGGACTCTCTGGGGTCGGGTTATCTGTAAGTGGGTAGTAGCCAGTTAACATTGTTTGTACCGGGCCAAGCCTTGCAGGGGTCGAGGCATCCTGCCTAACTGCCTTTTCTTTTTGTATGAGGCATTTGTCATTAAGAAAAGAATTACAAAAACAAGTTGCAGGCTCTACTCACGCTTCTGAAGAAGAATCATAAATTGATGGAGGGAGAGAACAAGAGGAAAACTCCGGGCCAGGTCCAAATTCAGTGGCAACCTTCCAACCTTTGCCGGCCTAAGCCGGACCAAGCCGAGTGCCTCCCACTGACGTCACTCATTCTGCCTCGTTCCGGGTCCTGGCACCGGGGCCCTGCTGTTATTCCGAGACTCTCTCTCACGATGTTCGGCGGTTCTCCGATGACAAAACAACCGGACCCAGATGCCTCTCTCTCCTCTCCAAATCACGGCTCCCTAAAAACTGGTATATATTATTCAACCTATAAAATATTTAATGTAGGGTCTGCCCTGTGACTCAGGAGCTGCAGTATGGGGAAATCCCTCTTCATGTTTTTCATCTGTCTCCTGCTATACCAACTCTAGTCTCACACCTCCATTTCCCTCTCACAATCATTCTTACCTTCCATCTTCACCAATCTTGCTCCTTTTCCTTTTTCATTTTTCACCCTATTGCTCTCTAGCAAACCTCCATATATATATATATATATATATATATATAATCCTCTCTCAGTCCACCATTCCCTCTTTGTCTCTCTCAGCCCCTTCGCCCCCTCTCACACTTCCAGGCTCATCTGTTCTTAGGATTGCCAACTTTCAACTGTGAAAATTTGAATACATGGATGCGTGGAAGCGACTATTTATTTTAAACTTTTATTACTTGCCTTTTTACTAGAAAACTGTGCACAAACAAGTAGATTTTAAAAGGCCTGCATGCATAAAATTCGGGGGTTATGCACAGATTTTCGAAAGGGCCCGGCCACACACGTAACCTCCGATTTCTGCCGAAGTGTCGAGCCAACTGAAAAAGACTGGCTGGGGGGGGGGGGGGGGGGAGGGCAGGGTGGGGGCTGGCTTGGACAGCGGTTATTAGGCCCTGTCCTGGGGAAACATGTGCTGGCAGCCGGCCAGCACGTGGGAGCTACTTCTGCTCTGGAGGAGAGTAAGTATGAAAACCAAAAAATAGCAGATAGTTAGGTTTAGTTTAGGGGGGTCAGGGAGAAGAGGGGAAAAGGGAGGAAAGGTAGGTAGGGTTATAGGAAAATTCCCTCCCAGTCCACTTCCTAATTAGAGTGGACTGGGAGGGAAGTGGACAAAGGCCCGATCGCGTTGCTGTGCGTACTTTAGAAAATTCCTCACCTGCATGCATGAGTTGTGGGCTTCCCACACATATGCACGCGCGAATGTTAAAATCCGGCATGCATGTGAACGCATCAGGAACTGCGTGCACATGGAAGCATGCATGTTGGTTTGAAAATCTATCTTAAAGCGAGATACAACTAAATGATCCCATATATAAAAATACCAGTATGGTTCATAAATATTTCTAAAGAACTGACCATCCAATATTATAAATTGAATAATTAAATAATCAATTAATTGATTTTTGTATTTATTGAAACTATTTATCAGCCTTCTTTATCAATAAAATCATGCTAGGTGAATTACAAGTCATAAAATACAATACCCATATTTCAACAAAAATAAACAAACAAATGACCACATTACCTTGTCCTGACCACAAATCATCCCTGCACTAAATCCAGCAAAATCATCCAAAAACCTCATGAAAAACAAAGGCCTTAAGCTGTTTGTGAAAAACAATAATGAGGTCAATATTCAAAGTGCTTTCAGTGCTATTTAACCGATAAGCTGGACTTTTGGGGCTAAGTAGTGGCCACTGAATATGTGCATTCATTCAATGGCTGCCGCTTCGCTGTACAAGTACCTCATTCGGCTAAAATGTACGCACAAAAAAAGTGGGCGTGCATTGGGCGAATCAGAGGCAGAGTGAGTTAGACTTATAACGTATGCCTAACTACCGATATTCAGAATTAGGCGTTCAAGTGCACATCTAGGTTTAGACACCCCATAGAGCAGGTCTAAGCTTAGCTAGGTAGACTTATCCAGTGAAGTGCACACATATATGTATACATTCAGCAGCTTCACTGTGCCGCTGAAGTGGCTGCGGCCTGGAGAGACGACGTCAGGACCAGGCCTCTATTTTCCCCGAGCCCTGTCAGTCTGGGATTGCCTTTGCAATGGGACCTACTCCTTGATACTAATGAAAAAAATAAAGCCACAGTCACATTATTTGCTGAAACTGCTGAGAAATGTCTCACGTATTTACTTATTTAAAATCTTTTATATAGCACTTATTCAATTTATGTAGGTCCAAGTGGTTTACGAATGTAAACATACATAATAAAACATTGAATTAATCTTAAAACAAACAGTAGTAAGTATAAAAAAGGTAAAATCATTAAATCATGAAGTAAAAGCATGAGTTAAAAATGAAGTTTCGTGAGGAAAAGAGAAAAAAAAGGAAGGTTGTGTCTTACTGCTTGAAGCTTGTTAAATGCAATAGAGTATAGATATATTTTAAACTTTTTTTTTAACTCCTTTGGATTTATTACAAGCCTGAGCGAGTCTGGGATTGAGTTCCAGAGGGTAGGGGCTGCTACTGAAAAAGCACGTTTTCTCGTTAAGTCAAGCCTTGCAGTTATGAGTGTCGGAACTTGAAGAAAGTTTTTATCTGTCTTGGTCCTGTGTGTGCACGCACAGACACTGCCATGCCACACTCCTGCTTTCCAAATGTTTTACCAAAACAACAGGAGACACATCTATATGTGAAGCCAAAGCATTCTGGGTGGAATGCTACTGTGATTCTGTCCAGAATGCATTGCAGTGTGACCCATGATTGACAGGATGACATCACCCGTCACTGTTAGAGACATGCTGTCGAAAATTTATAAGACATGAATCAAGACAGAGAAACTTCAGAGGAGCCATCATTATTACCATCATAAAGCAAGCATGGGTACAGATTGATCATCTGTCTTCCCTGCCCATCTGATCTACAAGAAACAGTTTGGCAAACTGCCTGTAAGTCCTAATGTACTGTTTGCAAGAATAATATGTAGCAGAGAGTCACTATCTATCTATAAAGACCTCTAATGAATGCAAAATATGTATAATCTGATTAGTGCTATAATTTGTAGCCCTTATAAAAAAAAAATATTGGTTTATTTGGGTGACTTCCTGATCTCCATCAATGAATTGGTTTCATTTCCGTCTGATTGCATATTTGGGCATGTTGCATTACAAAACTGGTACCAATTATTAATATTTTTTAAACTGTTTATTTAACAAAAGGAGGCACGATACTACAGAGAAGGCAACACATAAAATACAAAGAAAGTACAGAACTTAGCTATAATGTACAAATATCACCCCCTTCCAAATCATTGATAGACCCCTTGTGCACTATTCAAATCTTGTAGCAATCAGAAATCATCCCCTGCTCTCCCAAGAAACCCAGAAAAGACTCCAGATTTTTTTTTTGTACATATCTGATTTGTCTTTCAGTATGTATGTTAGTCTATCATTGCACTATAAAATATTTGTTTATGCCAACCCTCAAAAGTGAAGGTGCTGACTTCCACAGCAATGCAATAGTAAATCTGCCAGTGTGAAAGAATTGGTCAACCAGAATTGTCTTCGATGTAGGAAGAAAGTGGGGTTTCTAGAGACTCAATAAGCATAATTTAGACATAAACACTAAGGGGCAGATTTTAAAAGCCCTACGCGTGTAAATCCATCAGGATTTAGGCGCGGAGGGGGATTACGTGCGCCGGGCCTATTTAAAAAAGGCCCGGTGGCGTGCGTGAAGCCCCGGGATGCGTGTAAGTCCTGGGGCTTTACAAAAGGGGCGGGGAGGGGGCGGGGCAAGAGGACTCCCCAGGGCCGCTGGGCTGGGGATCGTGCGCCGGCAGTCGGCCAGCGCACGCAATTTACTACAGCCCCAGGGCTGTAGTAAGTTTTAAAACAAAAACAAGAAATCATTAAAGGTAGGGGGAAAGGGAGGGGGTGGTAGGGGAAGGGAAGCGATTTTGGAGCGGCCTCGGAGCGACTTCTGTGAGTGCTATGAGAGAGGTGAGAGAGGGAAGGTGGGTTCCCCATCACCTTGCACACCTTAGACCCAGGAGGTTAAGCCTCCCCCCAATTGAGAGAATCCTCGCCCCAAGTTTGAAAGCGCTGATGCAAGAGAACGGGGACATAGCCCCGGGACTGAGTGTGTCCCCTGCACCAATTCTGCCCTAACACCGAAGTAGGGGGCTCAGCTGTATTCTAAAGAATATAACTAGTAAAGTACTAGAGATGGCTATTGTAATGAAGAAATGATATTTGTGGACTTTCTGCCTGATTACCAGTCCTCCACTCTGTATATAAAGTTCCCTGCCAGCTGAGTCCCCCCCAAACCATTCCAACTGTTATTGTGTAAAAAATGTTACCTTCAGTTTTGGCACTGGCATCCCTTCCTCCCTGGTAAATCTTCTGCTTAAAAGAAGCCCTCCTCCTCTCTGTCCCTCACCCCACCGCAACACCGACTTCTCTCCCTCACCCAGCATCGTATTCAAACTCTGGGCCTCCTTTCTAGCACCAGGGCTGCAGGAGTCGACACATCTGGGTACTCCCAGCGTTGCTCTGGCAGAAACGCTGGAGGTGTAAGCCACCGAAAACAGCAATCCTGGTAGCTTATGCTTCCCTCATCGCTGCCAGACCAACGCTGGAAGCACCCAGGATCGCAGTCCACCATGACCCTGGCACTAGAAAGGGGGGAACCCGGGCTTAACATTTGGTATTGGGTGGGTGGGAGGATTGGGGCTGTGGTGGGGGATTGGTGGAGAGAGGGAGAGGAAAAGAGCTTATTTTTTAAGCAGCAAATTTACCAGGGAGGCTATAGTGCAGAGAAAGGATGGTACAGAAAACGAAACTAACGGTTTTGAAATTGTATTGGAAGAATTTAGGGGGTCCTTGGTTGGCAAGATATTTTATTATATTGAGTTGGTGGGAAAGGGCTGGGAATTGAACCTGGAGGTCTGTGTACAACATTTTTTTAAAATGTTTAATGCCACTTGACAGCTATATTGTTTTGAATATAGCTGGTTAAGTCTCAGATTATCCAGGCACATAAGGCTGTATAACATTAGGACTACTCTGAGGCAGTCCTAAAGTTATCCAGCTAATTAGGCAGATACATGGTGATATTAACTATGTTAGCCGGATAACTTTATCTTGACCCCGAATGTCTCCTTTTTTTCCAACTAAACTTTAGCTGAATAATGACCTATCCAGCTAAAATTTAGCTGGATATGTCCCCAAAATATTCAAAAGTTGACAGTTAGGTGGATAACTCAGAAGCCTATTGTAACATTGGGCCAACTGTGGATTCTGAGTTAATAGTCTGAGTTAATAGACTGAGTTAATAGTCTGAGTTAATAGTCTGCCCTCACCCCGACTCCAGCAGGACCTCTTCACGACAGGAATGCTGCCATCAGGCTCCCTGCCGACTGTGCCACGCCACACCGCCTCCAAAGGCAACGCGCGCACACACACCAGCCCTGACCTTGTAGGCCCTGCAGCGGGAAAACTGAAGCGGCGCCAGGAGATGACAGCAGAGTGGGCTGGGGATATAAACTCCCGCCGCGCGCCCAGCCACTGCCTCAGCAATGGCTTTTCCTGCAGTGCGTGTTGTTGTGTGCGTTTCTCTCTTTGCTTTTCTTGTCCCTGCCTCGGTTCTGCTCCTTGACCAGTCTTGCCTTGTTCCTGCTGGGTCTGGTTCTTCCTTGCCCAAGTATGCTCTGTCTCATTTCTCGTGTAACCCTTTTTTTTTTGGAGGATTTCTGCTCCTTAGGGCACCCAACTAATTTATATCTTCGGTGGCTGCCCTGGCTATAACCATTCCATCCCAGAAAGAGTCTTAATCCCTAAGGGAGTTTAAATTCATGTCAGTGAGCTAAAGGGAATCCTGGCACGTGTATTTTTTAATCCATATATGTACTCCCACATTTACCGGAACGTAGGCTGTTAGTTGTGTATGGAATTTCTTTTCTACAGATTGTGGTTTCCATTCAAATTGATCTCTGTGTAGCTCCCCTTTTTCTTGGGGGGGGGGGTCACCTTTGGAGGCTGTAGAGGTGGTGAGTGACGCTGCTGCAGCATTGGGATCAGTCTTAAGTCCACCAGGGATTGCCAATTGGGGACCAGAAATTCTCCTGGGATGCCCATGGGGATACTTACCGAAAAACGTAGAGGCGGACTTTAAAAGCCCAGCTCGCGAATATGTCGGATTTTAAAAGGTTTCCAGATACACTTGTAAATGCCAGAGTGTGCACATCTTGAAAGTTTTATAAAAGGGGCAGGGAATAGGCATGGGGGTATTGGGGCATGAGCCTAAAATGTGCCTGTAAATAGTGATGCACCAAGGCCCCATGCTGCATAACTGTACGTCTGCTATGGATGCCGTGTACGTTAAAATGTAAAGAAAACAAGGCAGATCCGCGGGGTTTTAAGGGTTGGGGATAACTGGGGGAGTGAAGGCTATCAAAGCAAGGAGGGCTTGAAGGACTTATGTTTTAACTGGACAAACTGGGGACAAACTGGGAATGACGGCACACGCCCCTTTTAAAATCCCCTGATTTACATGGTAGAAGCAGGATTTGCACACTCATGCATGCGCCTGCTTAAACTTTGGCTCACATGTGTACACAGCCATACTGTTTTATAACATGCATGCGTATGCGTGTGTTAATTATATAGAGTGGCTGCGCTCCTGGGCACAGGCCAATGTATGAGTGCAAATATGCACCCGCGCGCTGGTTTGAAAGGTGCCATTCCTATGTCCATGTTAATGCTGAACCCTCCAGAGAATACAAACTCTCCAGAACTCCTTTCTAGTGACCCGAGCCAGGATTATATCTAGATGCAGCCTCCCTTATGTTGTTAAATCTAGAGAATGTACGACCTTTTTTAGTATCTTTCCTAATAGCCTTTTCTGGGAGCCAATGAATATTACCTAAGGAGTGAATTTTCAAAGGAGTTACACATGTAAAAGTAGCAGTAGCATTAGCATATATCTGGGAAATTTTCAAAAGCCCATTTACACATTGTAAAGTCCATTTATGAGCGTAAAACCTTTTTAAAATTCAGCCATATGGAGTGAATTTTCAAAGGATTTACGCCTGTAAAAGTAGCAATTTTCAAAAGCCCATTTACGTGCATAAAACATTTTGAAAATTCTGCTCTAAATCTGTGGATTAGATGACTTGCTTCCACCGGCTTCCAGGAGGGAAGAGAAGAATACTGAAATCAGATAATTCATAAATATTCTTCACAGCAGATTACACTATATTGGCTGACCTTTCCAATCTTTTCTATGTTTTTCTTTTCAAAAGATCTCTGATGCTTCATCGTCAGCTCTTTATCCTTCATGTCAACACTTATGCATTACTAGCTGGCCCTGTCATCGTGGTTGCATGTTTTAAAATGCAGGGCTGCAAGCTGCCTTCATTGTGAACAAGTGCTGAATTGCAACTAATCATAAAAAATGAAGGGAATTTTGAAAATAAATAGGGCATTATGCTGCTGCATATAGTTCAGTGCTCTGACTCTGCAGACTATAAATCATTCAAACAATTTTGTTGTGCATTCTTGATTCCTTTAATAAAATGGAACCTTTTAGCTTTTTTAGAAGACTGTCTAGCTAATGGATTCCCACCAAAATGCCACTGTTATTCCTTTGTTTGTCTCTTAAAATAAATCCCTCCGTATTTCACATAGCAACTCATTTTGCAATGCAGTCAGATGCTTCTGGTAGCAGTAACCTAGAGATTTTCTCTTCTCATTTGCCAGGTTACATTTTGAGATGCTTTAATCAATAGTTTTTCCATTTAAATTATATTAAGAGGCAATTTAAAAGTGTAATCAAAGACTTCACCAATTGTTGATGATTACACATGCTGAATTAAATCTTATTGCTTCAAAGTGTGAATTGATTCATGACCTAGACACACAATGATAGGAAATAAAGTGAATCAAGGTTTTTCTCAGCTCTCTAAGCAGTACACTATTGATCTATTTGCCTTTTGCACCTTGCTCCTTTGCCAGTCAATTATTCACAGATTGCCGAGATGCTGAGAGGCCCAGATCAGTCAGAAGGAGTTGAATCTGATGTTCTTACTGTTTTGCTTTGGGCACTCAGGGGCTGATAAAACAATTTGCTGCTTTTGAAACAAGAAGTTAGGAAAATATGAAAAGGTATACAGAAGTACCATTTCAAGAATAATAGCTTTACTTTGTCTTTAGCACATAAATTAGTGCGAGCGTCATTTTAAAAATGAATTCCATATTTACTTTAGCGTAAAACATAGCACAAAAGCATGGGAATGCATTAATATACCAGGCATTTATAGGCGTGGATTGAGTTGGAGCAGAGGAGCAGTTGTGAGGAGACACCTGAAACAATTTGCAAAATAGACCAATTTGAAAAGAGGTGGCTATAATGGTAAAGGCGAAAAAATAAGCATTTAGGGAATTCAAAGGATCACAGAGGAAGAAGGACAGGTCTGTTACAAGAACAAAGGCACAGAGAAGATAAGGCAGTAAAGCTGAGACACAAGACAATATTTAATGTTACCAAGCAGAGAAAGCGTGATGGCATGTTTGTAATAATGGAATAGGAAAGGGAGGAATGTGTGGAAGCAGAAGCAGATAAAAACCAGAAATATTTAATACTTCAGGGCAACCCTCATTGAAAAATTAAAGGTGTATTATGAATTATACACCCTGACTCATTTATGGAAGACAGAGTTGAGAGGAACTAGCAAAGCTGAGACACTAGAGTCTAAGCATAATTATCATATACCAGTATATACCAGTGTGTGTGTGTGTGTGTGTGTGTGAGGGGGGGAGTGGAAGGAAGTTGGAGGGAAATATGATAAAAACATTCAAATACCTCAAAGGCATTTATAAATATGTGGCAGCGTGGGCCTGTCCCGCGTCGCACGCAATAACAGAGGAAAAGGTGCGTGGCGGAGAGATTCGCAGGGGAGGGGGAGAGGGGGGTTGGCCGGGGTGGGTGAAAGTCAGTGGAAGAAGCCGGACCAATAGCGTGAAGCCAGCGATTTGAATCGCGATGGTGCTATTGGTGGTGCTGGCAGGAAACGGCCGACGCTGTCCGTGCTTGCCTGCCGGACGGTCCAGGGCGCGAAAGGTGAGGGCTGTGCAGGGGTTCTTGCTTCCCTCCCACTGTCCCTTATACGGATGGTAGATAGGAAAATGTTTGTGAAAGCAAGTTTGCAGAACGTCGCAGTAGAGGCGGAAACCCAAATTGGATGCTTAAAGGACACGGGGGGGGGGGGGGGGGGGGGGGGAGCGAGTCTCATGCAGTTCGGGAGGCTGCAGCACGAGAAGGCCGGACTGAGCTAGGGGGTTAAAGCTCAAAGGCCATGGCTTGCCCTCGCTGGTACGAGGCGGGGTAAGACAAAAGGGGGTCATATCGCTTACCACTGGGACATGGTGGTGAGCAAGGGCATAAGCGAAGGGGAGGGGGCGGGGGAATGTTTCAGCTGACATGTTGTCAGCCTGATGTATATTGTTCGGGCTCGGGTAGGTTTTAATAAACTGCAGCCGTTTATAACACCAAGAATGTGTCTTGTTTTATTGGGAGGGATGGCAAGGAGCCAAGCGCAGCTCTTGTCTCCTCACGTTATTTATACATTAGGGGCGGATATTAAAAAGGTTACGCGCGTAAACGCTCCTGTGCACGCCGAGCCTATTTTGCATAGGGCCTGGCGACACACGCAAAACCCCGGAACGAGCGTATGTCCCGGGGCTTTGGGGAAGGGGCGGGGCATGGTGCCGGTCCAGGGGCAGGGCGGGGGCGGGGCCGAGGCCTCCGGCACAGCGGCCATGCCGGGGGTTTGTGCGCAGGCACTTGGCCGGCGCGCCCCAACCTACACCTGCCCAGAGGCAGGCGCAACTTATTAAATTTATTAAAGGTTTAGGTAGGGCTGGGGGGTGGGTTAGGTAGGGGAAGGGAAGGGAGGGGAAGGTGGGGGGGGGGGGCAAAAGGAAAGTTTCCCTCCGAGGCCGTTCCAATTTCGGAGGGAAACTTTCCTTTCCGATTTCGGAGCGGCCTTGGAAGGAACGGGGAAAGCCATCGGGGCTCCCCTAGGGCTCGGCGCGCGCAAGGTGCACAAGTGTGCACCCCCTTGCATGCGCCGACCCCGGATTTTAAAACATGCGAGCCGCTGCGTGCACATGTTATAAAATCGGGTGTAGATTTGTGCGCGCCGGGTTGCCTGCACAAATCTACGCCCGCGCATAGCTATTAAAATCCGGCCCTTATTGCATTAGGGGATTCATTAGCGCTTATTCAACCCGCGTCCTACTGTAGTGCATCGGTCCCATACATTGCAGGCTGGAGCTGGGCTTTATTTGATAGGCCCGGGACAGACACTGAATGAATCGGGAGGGGGGGGGCAGTACAGTAATTTTTCGCACAGGACAGCAAAAAATACTAGCACAAGCCCTGGCTGGACATGTCCTTTCAAGAAGCATTACTGCTATCATAGGACCTCTCCCAAAACCTATGATACTTGCTCCTGAGGTAGTTAAAGTGGGATCTTTGGTTAATTTGTAAAAAGTGAGAGCTTCAAGCTGCTGATATATTAAATATCTTAACAGATCATTGGTTACAAATCAGTTGTTTACACATTGAATTACCTCATGCCAGAACTGAATCTGGACTTAAGAGGATATTTTAGGAGCCTGTACATTATTTATGGAACTGCTTAGTGTATTATAATTTCATTTTCAAAAAAAATATCTCTCTGCATTTCATTACAGTGACTTTTATTTATTTTTTTTTTAGTAGAGGAACACTTTAAGGTTTTGTACTATGTTTGGCCACTTGATAAGCAAATCATTGTATTATTCTCACTTGAGCCCATGACTGCATTTTAGGAATGATTGTACTAGAGGATAGATGGTGCAGAACATGAGATGCTGCAGATATCTGGTAACCTGTGGCTGGCTGCATGCAGAATTGCCAATTATTTGTAGGCCACAGTTTGCAGTCACATGCACATTGCCACTGCCCAGGGAGTGACTGCTTGTCTGTGCAGCATTTTAATATTCTGTGCAGTATTCACAGCATGCCCACCATTTTAAAACTAGTCCCTGGCATAGGACAGTGCACCATACAAATTTCTAAATAAAATTAAAAAGTTGTTTAATTTTTATAAAAAAAAAAATATGGTTGTGAATACATAGATTTCTGCTTTGTTTTTCAGGTCAAACGAGCATTCCCTGGCCATTACTTCCCTGGTCTCTTGGTGAGCTGGTCAGTCGGAATACACAATTCCTGCCTGAGTGCTCTGACTGTCTCCTGTTAGGTTTATAATAAACACTACTCTTACCACTGCGGCTCTTCTTATGTCATGGGCTGAAATTTCTCTGGATTTACACTTGTTCTAATTTGCACTACTGTTTGCTTTAGACTGAAACAAGATACAGTTCTACAGTAGCTGCCTCTTGACAGGTGGCATGCCTGGCACTTCTGTTTCCATATTCTAACCCTTTGGAAACATTGACACACGTTTACTGATACTTTGTTATATTGGGAATAGAATAATCCCTTTTTCCAGTTCATGAAGCAAAAATAAATTATAGCATGGATCGCTTTACATTTCTTTATATCAACTTTTAGATGTGTGGTATAAGCAAGGTAATATCAGTTTTTTAAATAGCATTAACACTTTACTGCACAGTTGTCAAATATGTATGTGATCTTTTTATTGGAAGAATAAAGGAAAACAGCAATTTAAGGAAAAAATTAATAAATTACATGTTGATGAGATTATCTGAGATGTGAGGACAAGGGAATAAGAGATTAGAAGAATAGAGGAAAAAACAGAGTGGAGAATAGTTTGGTCTTGAAGGAAAAGACAATTACATTAATTTTCCAGGGTCTCTGATTCATTTCCTTTCTCTTCTTCTTTCGGTAGTTTTTTTTTAAAACTCTAACAGACCGTTTTCACCCTGGGCAGGGAATGGGCATTCTGGGGCAGCGCCAACTTCTATGCAGGTATCCCTGTGCTTTGAAACCGGAGGCCGCAGCGCACAGAGGCTTGTTAGCCATGTTCAATCTCATCCAACCTGGGGATAAGACACATGCTGGGAGGAGCCAAAGTAAGAGGCTCAGTAGCGGGAAGATGAGAAAAAGCTGTGTGAAGTGCTTGAGTGGCACAAAGTAGGGCCCTAGCTATCCATGCCCTGCATGCTGCCCGTCAATTACCATAGTGCTGTAGCTAGGAAAACACTCATCATTATACAAGTTCTCTGAAAGGAGCTCCTGCCTGTTTAAAAGCCGTTTACTGGTGTCTCTTGTTGCTGCGAGGTGCTGAGAGCAGTCAGGTGCTGGGCCTGGATCTGAACATCAGGCAGTGGAGACTCTCCTGTGGCACTTCTGGTCAGGTCTGAAGGCACACTGGTTGGGCAAACACTGGGATAGATTAAAACCCTTTCTCATAAATGCCTAAGGGAAAGCCTCTGAAAACAGAAACAGCTTAACTGAATTGTGGAAGCTCAACAAATCAGTTAATGTCTTTATTTCCTTTGGGACTTTGCTCCACAAACTTGGACCAGCAACAAAGCGAGCCAGATTCTGCATTGTTTGCAATCTGGCTGTTTTCACTGAAGGAAGTGCTAATAAACCAGACGGAGACGAACACCAGACTCTGGTCAGCTCGTAAGGTACCAGCTTGTCTCGGAAGTAAGGAAGGGCTAATCTCTGCATTGCTTTTAACAGCAGCCACACAATTTTAAAATGTGAAGTCCCTGGAAGCCTGTGCAGTGCTCTCAGTAGCGGTCTGACATGATTGCCCTGTTTAGACCTACATGAGTTGGGCTGTGCTGTTCTGCCCAACTAGCAGTCTGTGTAATAACCTATTTGGCACCTCACTTTCATGAGCACATTTTCACAGGGGTTCTGCGCATAAAAACTCCTTATCCCTGCCTTATGTGTGATGCATGTGCAATTCAGCAATTTTCAAAACAGGCTGAGTACACGCATACTTGCACATTTGTGTGGGAAAGTGCGTGCATGTTTGGGGTGGGTCAGGGCATACTTTGCTATTTTATAACGGACGTACGCATGATCCTCAAGAACACATGAACGCTTTTACACCTGCTATTTAATTTGACAAATTCAAATTGTCTTTGACTTTTGTGACCTGGCATTTGGCGTGCTGGCTTCTTGTGATGAGTGGAAGGGACAGCTTGCTAGGAGTTGAAGCAGAGGGTGTGGAGGGTGATAAGGAAATCATTATTATTGTCCATACCTTTGTTTGACATCGCTTGTAACTCTTTCTTTGCAGGTCTGTCCTGTCTCATTTAAGGTTTGCTTCCAATCTTTTGGGGGGGCCTTTCACTGGATGGCACAGTATTTCTGTGTGTGTGTGTGTGTGTGTGTGTGTGTGTGTGTGTGTGAATCTGTGTGTCTTGGGTGGGCTGCAGGAGGAGTGTGAGTGTCACTTGGGATATCACACCCTGCTCTTCTCTGCCTTCTCCCCTACAGGTGATAGAGGACATCCCTCGAAATCTGGCTCATGACCTCGCTGGCATATCCACAGATTGCACCAGAAGTCCACTAAAACAGGCCCTACTGGTAGACCAGGGCAGTCACTGAGAAAAGCTTTAGCCTACTCAAATCATGTTTGTGCTGCCTGGACATATCAGAAGGATGTCTTGTCTACAAATTGACAACAATCTGTGACATCTTTCTAGCTTACTGCATCCTCCAGAGGGACAAGATACTCACCTTACAAAGCCCAGTGATTAAGAGGAAGAGGAGGCATACAACCTGAGTGAGAAGGAATTGCAGGAGCTACATTGCCAGACTCACTAGCTGAAAGGAAAACTCTGATACAAAGAAATTTTCAAATGTGAAGATGTATTTATTTACCAGAAATAGGTGATATCTGTGCATAGCAAAAAAAAATGTTTTCCTGGGACATCTTCTTTTTTTGGGGGATGGATATAGCTCCTTGGATTTCCCATTCCTAGTGCTTCTGCCATCCCAGTGTCAGCAGAGGGGGAAGTTTCCAGTTGGTTCATCAGAGGGGGGAGCCTTCCTCAGAGATGCTGGATGTCTTGGTAGAGGAGGCATACTTGGAGGTGTTGGAGACATAGGAGGTGGCATCATAGGTGGAATTGGACATGCAGGGGGAGTCTCCCACTGGGCTGGCAGAAATACAGCTGGAGGAGGAACAAATCATGGTGGTGGTGCTGTAAGTGCAGGGAGAGGCAACATCCAAGGGCCCTGTGGCTGCCATGGAACATTCCATGCTGAGTGTGGCAGGCATGGAAGCATCTACTGAACCACCTCCCTTCAAGAGAAGTCATGCACTGCAATTCCTCCTTCAGCATTCAGCCAAGACCCTGCATATTCTGTCCTACAATCTGCAGCTCTTGCTGCACTACTTCCCTGAGGCCCTGTATGTCCTGCACTCTATCATTTTGGAGCTGTAAGCAGCTCTCAGCTGGAGTGAAAAACATCTCATGTCAGGTTTTGGAGGAAAGATGGCCTCGTCCCTTCCTTTGAATTCCCCCTCATCAACGTATTGTCCTAAGACATCGGTATAGGTGTTCATAGGTGTATAACTTGTATTGCAGCCGGCAAGCATCGTTTTGAATTGTGACAGCACTGGGCCCAGAGCCTGGTGCGTGTTCCTGGCTCCACTAGGCCAGCAAGTCTTAAAGGAATGCCCAGGGGGAGGTGGGCTAGGCTGGGTCGAGTGGTCAGGGATTTGGGGGGGGGGGGGGGGGAGTATAAAGGCAAGGGGATTTGGAGACAGGGGGTTATTATATTTAAAAGTGGTGGGGTTTGGGGAGGGTAAACATTTTTATTTTATTTATTTATTTATTTTTAAATTTTTTATTTAGTGTTTTTTATATACCGAGGTATAGCAGAGTTGCCTTCACTCCGGTTTACATTATAACAAACCAGTTACATTTAAATTTGACAGATTACATTAATCAGACTGAGAAACAGACATAAAAATTAGTCTAACAAACAGCAGGATATATTACAAGTAAGGTATACTGAAAAAACAGGGTTCATAGATAATAGGATATATCTGTAGTTAGAGGGCGGGATAAATTGTCCTATTGGTAGACTGATAGTTATGAGATCAAAAGTCCGAGCTGTCAGTAAGAGATTGGCTTAGTAGCCAAGATTTTAGTTCTTTTTTAAAAGATTTAGGGTTTTCTTGACCAGCGAGGTACTGAGGAAGTGAGTTCCATAATTTTGGGCCGATGATGGAAATGGCTCTATTTCTGGTGGAAGAGAGTTTGGCGAGAGGGAGAGATGGAATCACAAGTTGTATTTTACTAGTTGTTCTTGTAGTGTGTAGGGATTGGTGGATATGTATGACGTCATCAAGAGCAGAGTAATCTGCTTTGAAAATTGCTTTCTGCAGTATTGAGAGGACTTTGAATTCGATTTTTTTCTCAATTGTGAGCCATTGTAGTTGGTTGAGAACAGGAGTGATGTGTTCAGATTTTCTTTTCCCCATTAAGATTCTGGCAGCGGTATTCTGAAGAAGCTGTAGTGGTCTTAGGGATGACTTGGGTAGTCCAATTAGAAGAGAATTGCAGTAGTCCAAACAGGAGAATATTAGGGCTTGAAGGACTGTTTTGAAGTCATGGGGATGAAGCAGTGGTTTTAGGTGTTTGATTACCTGTAGTTTGTGGAATCCTTCTTTTGTTCTAGTAGAGATGTTTTTTTTAAAATTTAGATCATTGTCCACCCAGAAGCCTAAATCTTTAACATTGTCTTTGATGATGGAATTGTCAAATTGGAAGGGTGGAATAGTTTTAGGTCCGGAGTTTTTTCTGGCGAGGAGTATGCATTCAGTTTTGTTCATATTTAAACATAATTTAAGTTGGATTAGTCTGTTTCTGATTGTGTCCAGGAGAGAGGCTGCACTAGACATTGTATCTTCTAACGAGGAGGAAATTGGAATCAAAATTTGTATATCATCGGCGTACATGTAATATGTTATGCCAAGACTGGATAAAAAATGGCAAAGGGGAGTAAGGTAAATGTTGAATAAGATGGGTGAAAGTGCTGATCCTTGCGGTACAAACATAAATTTAAAAGGGTTTTTTTGTTGATTTTAGCATTAGGGCCACCTCTAGAGGCAGTGAGGTGGGGTGGGCGGAGGTTTCCACATGGCCCCTGGGTTTGCACACATTGGGGTGGGCATCGATCAGGGTGATATGACCCTTTAACAAGATGGCAGCTCTGGATGAAGGGACCGCCATTGTGTGGCTTTTGGGGTCTTTACCCCCGCAGTATTTTTCCTGCAGTATTTTACCACCGGGAAAAATACTACGGGGTTTTCTAAGCTATGGTTCCAAGTACCACAGCTTAGTAAATCCCCATGGTATTTTCCCCTCTAGGGAGAAATACTCGTACTTAGTATATGACCCCTTAGACAGGTATTAATGACTTTTCTTGGGGGGGGGGGCACTGAAATTGCCTCTCAGAAGCCTTAACTACCCAATAGGAGCAGAAATCAAGCTTACAAAACATAGGATTCAAATGAGATAATATCTACTCTAATTCATCTTGTGTGAAAATAGAGAAAAATGACAAATTCCCTAAAGTAGCAGCCCTCTTTCATATCTAGTTACTAAAGTAGAGTCAAATCCATTTTCTTGGGTAACTTGATTTAATGTAATATCCACCACTAACTTCTTTTGAATAAGGATGATCTTATTGTTGAGAAATTGTGCAAAACTCTCACACTTCAGCACAGAAGTTGACGGATCTACTCAGGCGACAAAAGTTTGGAGCGGCAAAAGGTGCCCCCCCAAATGCCAGGCGGCCTCACCTTGCCACCAGATTATATGGTCAGGTAAACATTGGCAGGGTACCCAATTTCTGCTGGTAACCAAAATAGAAGGAGGCACCCGCTAGCGGCAGGAGGAGGACTTCAAGCTTTGCGCCAGCTGTTGGAGCCCAACCTGCCAGTGACAAGAGAAGGAGGGGGAAATCAGGCCTTGTGCTACCAGTGGAGCTTAACCTGCTGGTGGCAGGCGAAAGAGGATGAGATCCGGCCTTGCACCACCTGTGGAGCCCTTACAGCTGGCGGCAGGAGGAGAAGGAGATCAAGCCTTGTGCCACTGTGAGAACCTAACCTGCTGGTGGCAGGAGAAGGAAGAAATCAAGCCTTGTGCTGCCAGCATAGCCCAACCTGCCATCATCCGATTTTAAAGAGGAGGTTCCGCTGGCAGCCATTAAAAAAAAAAAAAAAAAAAAAAAGGAAACAAGAAAAGAGCACATGTAAATGAGGTAGAGGCAGTGTGTGTGTGTGTGTGTGCCTGTTGGTTGAGAGAAAGCATGTGCATGTGGGTAAGAGAGCATGTGTTGTGTATGTGTGTTTGTGAAAGAGCATGTGAGCATCTCTGTGTGAGAGACATTATGTGAGAGTATCTGTGTGTGTGTGTGTGTGTGTGTGTGTGTGTGTGTGTGTGTGTGAGAAAGAGCATGTGTGAGCTTCTGTGGGAGAAGGAGCATGTGTCTAAAATTCCTTGTGTGTGAAAAAGTATGTGTGAGCGCATCTGGGTGCTTGTGTTAGAACATGTTTGTGTGTGTGAGAGACAGCTTGAATATATATGTGTGTGTGTATATGTATATATATAAATATATAAGAGCTGAAAGTTCCCTCTCCTTTCAGCAATAATCCATGGAAATCTCAGGGTGACTGAAAATCAAAGGTTCCCAGGTGTGGAAAGTGGGGATTGTTTTTTCTTTATCCTTATTGAGTGTTATTTGATGTCTGATATTCTGAAATATTATTGATGTTTGGGAAATTTTATAATTTTTATGAGTTTTTAATTATTGGCTGTTATTCTTTTTATTAATATGTTTTTACTATTATGATTGATGTTTTGTATTCTTTGATTTTACTGTTTTGAGGAATGTATTTCTATTTTTCCATTGTTGCTGTGCATACATGCTGGTTTGTTGAGGTTTACAGTTCATTTCTTTTTATACTTTATAGTCTCTTTATTCTGTATTTGGTAAGGGTCTGTCTATGTTATGCATGTGCGACTCAAGTGAGATATTTTGCTGCAGTATAGTTTCTGTGTAGGGAACTATAGAGGCTGGCTTGTTCTGTTTTCCTAATAGGAGGTGTATTGGTGTTTAGGACTTTAATATTTGCAGTGTTGCCTTTTTATAGTTAGGGATTTTACTGTTTGAGGGCTGGCAGTTAGTGTTCTTTTAATATGGGAGGTTTACAAATGTTGTAATTGTAATTCAGTTTACTCTAGGCATTCTGAGGGCAGAGCCCACACCCAACATGCATTACTATAGGCCTAATAACATATGCATTCCAAGTGTGTTTTTTGAGGGGTGTGGTATTTTGTGATATTTATACTCTCATTGTCCTTTTTCATGTAAATTTGATTATTATAAACACAGGATTTTTAATTGTGAGTGATGAGGGCAGGAGGGCATGGGCACAAGGCTGTAATGTTCGCCTAGGATGTCTAATGCCCTTGCACTGACCTGGGAGCCGATGCAATATGCCGAGCGCGCTCTTAATGAGCAGATAGATGTGGGTAAAATAGGCGCTAATCAATCCCCTAATTCAATAAGGGGATTAGCACCTATTTAATGCGTGTCTAACGCGGAGCGAATGACTTAGCGCTCATCACATGCAAATGCATGTGAATGAGCCTATTACTAATTCTCTCCCAATGCAAAAAGATAAATGTGCGTCTCAGATGAACATTTATCACTCAGATATTAACACCTGCCTGGAGCAGGCGTTAATAGCTGAGCGCATTGAAAAGAAGTACAGAAAAGCAGAAAAAACTGCTTTTCTGTACTTCTTTTTTAAAGTAAAAAAAAACAAAAAAACTCGGCAGACCACCGAGTTATGTAGACCGACGCCAGTAAACTCGGGGGCCGTTTTCATTACTGGCAGACAGGCAGCCACGACCCCCTAATTTAAATATTGATGGTGCCCTCCCCTTTGGGGCATCATGCGCGCATTAAGATACCGGGTGATGATTGCTCAGCGCCTGCTTTCTACGCGCCTTTATTGCATCGACCCCTGAAGGGATTGTGCCACACAGAGATCCCTACCATTCACCCATCTCCCACTTCTACAGGGGAAAATGTTGGGAGAGTGGCAGGATTGCCAGCTTCCTAGAAACATTATCACTGAAGCTCTATCTGCCACTCCTCTGACCCTTGCTTTCCCCTTTCGGCAGCATTTGAAATCACTGAAAGGGCCAGACTACAAGAAGACCCCCTTGCCTTTCTTGATGATTTGGCCTGTACTGTGCCTTCAGGGGGAGGGGGAGGGGCACAATCTCATCCCTTGTCTTAGACAGCAGATTGCCTTCAGCCGCCCCTGGATCAGCCCTACCAACCTAAATGAGGGCCTAACAGCCAGACCTCTCATGAACTCTGATAGCTCTTTCAAGCTATTTGCAGACTGAAAGCAATTTAGAACAAAATAATTGTTTAGCCCTATTGATCTCAGCATTATATTTCTACAAATGGCATTTACAATTAATCTTATCCTGTACAATACCTGATTTTCTCCATTTATGCTCACATTTCTTTAGCTCTCCCAAATGATCAGAGAACCCTGGAGCCTTCTTAATAGCCCTAATTCAGCAAGGTTTTAATGGTGCTGTGCTATTGAGAGCCTTTGCCAGCTCCTGATTCCAAACAGCTATCATGTGATCTAAGAATATATTTTCAAATGAAGGGGATCATTTAATATGCTGTGGTAATTTTTTGCTGAAGGGCCAGGGGGTAGGGGTGGGCTAGGGTGGGTAGGAAGACCAGGAGGGGGTTGGCTGGCATCTTTTTGCGGGGGAGAGGGGCGATGGCTGGCTTTTACAGGGAGGAGTTGGGAAGGAAGGGCTGGTTCTTTATGAAAGGGGAGGAGTTTGGGAAGGGATCGGGGGTGCTGTCACGTGACTGTAAAATCTATTCTTGACACATTTTTTTCAAATTCTGGGCCGCCAATAGAGGCAGCGGGGCTGTCACCAGACCCCTGGGGGTGGCCTTTTATATGGCGGAGGAAGGGGCGTACTTTAGGGCTGCTGCTGATGTTTTAAGAAGCATCTTGGAGGCAGCTGGATATGCATTAGCATCCCGATGCCTCTGGGAAAAGTTGGCTATAGCTCCGGATTTGTAGCAAACTTTTTAGAAAATAACAATGCGTTATTGGAAGCAAGCCGTGTTATTTCATTTACATAAATGTAGGCATTTCTCAAGAGTTCCGCACAGTCCTACAGACGACTATTTTATCTAAATTGGATTATTGCAACTCCTTATTACTGGGCCTCCTCTACTCTACGATTAAACCCCTTCAAATGTTGCAGAATGCCATGCCTAGGATTCTCACAAATGCCCGCAAAGCTGACCACATCACCCCCATCCTAAAGGACCTTCATTGGTTACCCATTTCCTCCCACATAAGATACAGAACCCTCACCATCCTTCATAATTCACTGTACAACCACAATCACTCCTGGCTTGAGGATGCACCCGCTCCTCCAGTCGTCCCTCTAGAACCAACCTTGCAGGAACTCTCTATACCCCCACCACTCAAAATTGCACACCGCGCCTTCACTAGAGAAAGAGCACTCTCTTATCACCGGCCCCTCCCTCTGGAATACCCTGCCTATTGAACGCCGCTTAGAGTCTTGCCTGCGCAAATTTAAAAAAGGAATTAAGACCTGGCTCTTTAAACTGGCTTACCCAGACGCGGACCAAACTTAGCCTGCGCCCCCAGCTATTAGTCACCTCCGCAAGATTGTAGATTGTCTAATTTATAATGTATAAAGTATATTCCTTTCCTGCTATGTTCAACTGCTGTCGTTCAACAGCTGATATATTAATAAATAATTATTGGTTTTGCTTTCCCCAGTCCTCCGTTTTTCTATAGTCAGTAACGTTTAATATGTGTACTTAATTGGTTCTAATTGTATTTACTCTGTTATTATATCCTGTCTATATTTTTTGGTTATTCTGTGCCTTAGAATAAGGTCCTCCTGTTAGTACCTATCAGTTTCCTACCCTTCGGCCTTTCTCTTCCTCTTGCTGCTGCTCTTTCTCTTCACTTCTCCATGGCTCCCCTGCGCTCCCTCCCCCCCCCCCCCCCCGCTTGTTTTTTGTATTTTCTACCTTTATCAGTTATTTTGTAAACCGGCATGATGTACCCACGAATGTCGGTATAAAAAAGTTAACAAATAAATAAAATAAATAAAGTTATGAGCTGTTTTACATGCATTAAAATACATATGTTTTTCCAGGGCAAATATCGCAATAATGCCGCGATAAGCATGTATCATTCGATAAGTACTGTTTTTTGCATGTTAAATACTTGATGCAACTTAGTAAATATACTCCTTAGGCAAAAGAGCACCTATTCCAACCAGGAACAAATCCAGATTCCAAGAGGGCTTTGACCTAAATTGTCTTTTTAAAGGTTCAGGGGACTGATTTTTAGACATCCAATACACTGATACATTAAGTAAAAAAAAATAGCCAGACCAAAAAATGGGGATGCAGCTATTTCATCTTCTGCCAGTTCATGACTTTAAAAAAATCAGATCCAATGTTTGCCTTGCTATATACATAGGGCCTTATCATCTGAATTAGACAAATCAGCTGTGCCATTTATACATTTAAAAAAAAGTATTTTATTTATTCCATAGTTTTGCACCCCCCTCCCCACCGTCTCCCAACTCTGTGTTTACATGTAAATTAAAATCTTCAAGAACTATCAAAGACAGGTGGATGATTGACAATTCTGCTATTGAGTTAATCAGAACAGGAATAGAATTTGTTAAATCCATCAAAGGGTGATAAACCAGGAAAAAAACAAGTAACTCAGGGCTCCCCACTAGGAAGACACTGCCTAGGGGCTGACTGAAGTGTACTTGAATACCTGTTAGAGGATCAAAAGACTCAGACAGAAGACCCTGGAATAATTACTTTTAATTTCTTGCTCCCAGTTCATTGAGTTCTGCTTTTCTTCATTGATACAGTACAGAAAATGCTTATGGCAAAATGTGTACTCAGCTATTAGTTGTGTCATAATCATCTGTGATTGCATTACAGTCATGTCTAAAGGAGAACTACATTAGCACCACTCCAGGTAATCCTGACAAAGGAAAAATGAATAGATAGTCCAGTCCAAGCAAGAAAGATAGTTGATGGTCAGGTATGAAAGACAAAATTCTTAACTGTCGCATTTTGTGTCTGAAAATGTTTATAGCTGACTTGTAATTTAAAAATTAAAGATCATTGTGTCAACAAACATTTGGAAAAGCTTCTGGAACCACTCTGCTGAACATTGACATAGCATTTGATGAGTTAGTGGTAGAAAATATTCTTTGTTGTAATTGTATTCCTATTTAGCCAGCTACATGTAACTTCCCCAGTTCATGCTTTTTCTTATTTCTTATTTATTTATTTCACAGATTTATAGTCTGCAAATAAGTTAACTATTTATATCACAGTAGGAGGGTTAACTAGTAACTCGAGGTACGATTTTGGTGGTGTGCTAGGTTTTGGTGGCAGTTTTACATGCACAGTCAGAGGTATGAACAGCAGAGCACACATCAGTGAAGATTTGATGTGATTTGGAGTGAGGAAAGCTACACAAAGATGAGGTTTCTACATTGTACTCTTGCCCTATCTTGATGCACTCGTTACCTGGGTGCTATCAAGTTAGGGCAAGAATCCCTTGTAGAAACCTCATCTTTGTGTAGCTTTCCTCACTCCAAATCACCTGAAATCTTCACTCTGTGCTCTGCTGTTCATTTGTCTGACTGTGCATGTAAAACTGGCCCCAAACCCTAGACCACCACCAAAACCTCACCTGGAGTTATTAGTTGACTCTCTTACAGTGGTATAAATAGATGCCTAATAGTGGCCTCACCTCAGAGGTCTCCTCTTCTCTCTCTCTCTTTCTCTTTCTCTCTCTCTCTCTCTCTCTCTCTTTCTCTCTCTCACTCACACAACAGGATTTGTTATAAATATCACACAGCTTAACACCAGGAAAAAGGTATAGTTATTTCGGGCATTAAAACATGCATTACATTATCATACACAATGTTAAATGCTCCTCATTTTCATAAACTCCTTCCCTTTGACTAAAATTTAAAAATTTTGCATCTCATAATGTGATAAATAATGCATGCGTGGTGGTGTTACCACGGGCATTAGGGCCCTAACACCCACAACAGTACCATAACACATTTTGATATATGACCCTGATAGATAAAACAAAATATAACATGCATTAATTAAAAGCTTCCGAGAACAAATACGTTTTCAATGCCTTTGGAAACATCATAGAATTAGTAATGATATGAAGCTCATTCGGTATAGTATTCCACAATTCAAGACTGAAGACAGAAAAGACTTCAGAGCGAGTGCCGGTTAACCCAACAGATGTATGAAATGGGACTAATAATAAATGCTGAGAACCAGAATGGAGTGGGCAAGCAGGTACATAAAGGATTAGATATTTCTTCTTATGTAGCAGTGAATTGGCAGGGTTGATAAAACTGTAAAATCAGAATGATTGACGGAAGCAAAGATATGAACATTGAAGCAACTCAGGACCAACCCTTTGGGAACTGGTTCACTGGGATTAGCATCAGGAAATCTTCTCACTTGTGCTGCTCCAATGTCCATATCCATGCTGCTACACCATTGAGGAAAATAAAATTAGAGAGTCCAGCAGTGGCATAATATAATGTTTCCTTCATCCTTGAAAAGTGCACAGAAATGTAATTCAAATTAATGCATAATTCGGTAGATTGCTTTCTTACTTTAAATTTTTCCATGCAGTGCAGCAGCAACAATACAGAAATTAGGGTAATAGACTGCCTCGTTCTGCTAGTACGTGAAAGGCCATATTGAAGTGCCAGACAAAAGAAAAGTGAAAAACGCCTTCATGTCATGTTGGCTTGTACAAATTAGAAGCAGTGGACTGTTTTGTTTTTTTTTTACAAAGATGTCATTGCTTGTATCTTCTAGAAAGCAAAAAAAAAAAAAAAGTCTGCAGAAAATACTATACAATTTCAATCCCTAAATCCAAATAATAGAGGCAAGTTACAGTGCTGCACAGGGAAAAGATTGTTGCTGAGGTAATAAAAAGTTAAGGTAACATTTTAGAACATAACTTCTGGTAACTCAGAACTGCTTTGATACTTTAGAAGCCCAATAAACCAAGCTTATGTTTCTGGTTTATCAGAGTTATTTTTTTTTAAGCTGTAAATAGCTTTCTACAAGTCTGTAAATTGACTTATAAAAGTAACTCTTTGCTGCAAGATTACAGCTATTCCCTATATGTTGTGTAACTCCCGCCTTCGGGAGCCAAGCTATGCTCCGGTGGGGGCCATAAAACTATTTTGCTGCTCTTTGGGGCTGGAACCTCCGGCTAGCTCTATCATGGTCTCTATCTCCCAAGGCCTGGATCCTTTCTCTATGGGAAAGATTGTCTCTTTCAGGGCCCAGAGTGCTAAGGGTAACGTGGATGCACATTTCTTATTGTCCCTGGGGAGTGGTGACTCTCTTTCACAATGTGTGTGTGTGTGTAGATTGTGCTCAAAAACCATGGGGGAGCCACTGAGTTAGCGTCCACGTGAAATCTTTACTGATGGACCAAGCAAATTGCAAACTGTCAATGTCAACGGAATCTTCTGCAGCACAAATGTCTCTCTTTTCTCTCACTGTCTTCCTCTCTGTCTGTGCACGACTCTCCAGACCAGTACAAGGAAAAACATCCACCCTCCAAGGTAGGATAAGCGGAGTCCCTAATTGGGCAGGGCATCCTTTAACTGAGCAGAAAACCCCTTAGAAAACTAGTAAAAGTAGCAACTAGAGTCTCTAGCACAGAGAGTCAAATCCTCTCTCTCCCCAAGAGGGTGAAGACTCCGGAAGGATATCCTCCGAGATCTCTAATCTGCTCTTACTCACAGTTAGATGATTTTTTTCTTGTTACTCTTATTTCTCTCCCTCTCTTTTCTCTGGATCCCAGATGAGAGGAATCCCTGGAAACAGGCAGCTCGCTCTGCTCTAATGCAAGAAGGAAGAGGCAGCCAAAAATCTTCCTCCTGGATCTCAAATTGAAGCCCTGCCTCTTTCAACACAATGCAACTCTCTGGAGTTCCTCCTTGCGGCGGGTCACCACCTCCTCCTTCCTCATTGAAGGTGTAGAGGCCGGGGCAGGGCTTCCCTAATCTGAGCAGCCCCAGACACAGGGTCCCCGTGCCCTGAGGCCAGGGGGTACCCAGAGTCTCACAAGGCTCCTTCCAAGAAAATGTGTTAAAAACCCGCAGAAACAAACCCGAGGGAAAAATCCCAACCAGCCAGTGGGTGGATTGGAAGGAATACCCTCCTGACCCTGATCAGGATCCTAGGTAGGATATGCCCGACTCCTCCAATTGGGCTTGAAAAAAACAACGCAAAAAAAAAAAAAATCTCCTCACTACCTCCTAACTGCTTTCAAACCATAAGGGACTTCCCTCAGGGAGCTGCTTAAAAAAAAGGTTTCCAGGAGCACAACCACTGCAGCAGCCTCAAATGGAGGGAGCGCATTCACCAACCTTCATTGTTCTTACTGGACTAGGGGTTCACCCAGGGCTTAATGGTAATGGAACAGGATGGTCCGAAGAGTTACATGGCATTTTTTTGACTAAATACCACAAGTACAGTAAGTCAGCCCGTTCTCACAGTTCCTGCCCTCACCTGGGAGTCCAGAAGAGAAGGGGCAAACTAGGTAGTTGTCTTGTCTGACAAAATTTTGGGGGCAACAAAATCCTGCAAGCACAAAGCCCAGAGAGATGCTGTGCCAGAGCCACTACCGCAGATAGAAGGGAGAGCTCTGCTGGAGCTGCCGCCAATAGATAATTTGGGGGACCTGGGTGCATGACCAAAAGCTTGCCTAAGGCAGCAAATACTTTTTGCACTGGCCCTGGGCATAGTTTGACTTAGTCCTTGTGTTCACTGCAGTCTCAGGATGCTATCATTGGATCATAGCTTCTGAGGACTGGGGAGGGGGAGGGAAGGAGGAGTGGTGTTGGCAGCTTTTGGAGGTCTGGGGCAAGATTGTCAGTTGATGGGGAGGAGGGGGCAGGAACATTGCTGACCCCAAACTTTTGCCACACTAGTCACAGGCCTACTAGGTTTGTGCAGAAATACAGGCTTCCTACTAGGCCTCTGATTTTTGCTGTGATCATCGGTGCAGAGCTGCTTCTTCCTTGCTCCTGCTCCGAGTGTTTGCACAGAATCGCCAATCCTTGCTTCTGCTCCAATCGTAGCACAGAGCATTTGCTTTTCTGGTTACAGTTTCCAGTTTTTCCTCAGCTGCAGGTACCTGGAACTTCTCTTTGGGTAGAGTTGGTATTATGTCCAGGGAAAGACTGAAATAAATGGAGGATCCTCAGGGGTCCAAGGGACAAACTTTGGGAATCACTAACATAGAGCATGCACTTTTGCTATAATGTTCCTATTATGACTGGAAAAAAAAATAACTGCCATTAGACTAAGGCTATTTTCAATATTGTATTGAAAGAAGTACTGTAGATTGAATATTTAAGTAATGTTAACTTGGGAACTGCTCAGCCTAGCAGTTGAAACAGATTCAGAGCCAGTATGTCCAACAGACATGTTTATTTACAATCAACTTCCAGCAAGGCCTGCAGTGCTTTCCCTAGCATTCCTGCACATGCGAAGCAGCTGTGGGCTGACCTTTGAGAGTTGGAACGATTCAACCCTTGAGTGCCAGCTCACAGGCTGCACAATAGCTCTACATTCCTCCCTCTGTTAACAAGATTCAGTAAGTCGTTTTGAGTAGGGCACCTAATTCTTTTTGACTGGTGAGTACTCTGCAGAGGAAGACTCCTGCCACTGGGCATCTCTAGTTCCGTATTCAATTGTGCCATCCTGTCAGAACATGAGTAAGTCATACCAGACACAAGTGAATTGGAGTCCTCAACAAGCAAAGGATCCATAGTCCTGGAATCTGATAAATCTGGCAAACCTCTGTCTGCAATTGTTGGTGACTGTATAACTTGTGTAGAGCTGTCCAACTCTGAAGTTTAATCACCTAGACAACTCCATAATATTCTGTGTAGTAAGCCCACTAACTGACATGAGGATTGTCAAACCAGCAGTCAAGTTAAATGCCCACCTAGGGGCTGATGCAATACAGTGCGCTCACACGAGCGCACTGTTTAACCCGCTGTCAGAGGCGGGTTAAATAAGCGCTAATTCACCCCCTAATGCAAGAGGGGGATTAGCGCCTATTTAACGCGCGTCTGACGTGGAGTGAATGTGTTAGCACTCATCACATGCAAATGCATGTGAATGAGGCTATTACTCATTCACTCCAAATGCAAAAAGATAAATGTGCGTCTCAGACACACATTTATCGCTCAGATATTACGCCTGCCTGGAGCAGGCGTTAATAGCTGAGCGCATTGAAAAGAAGTACAGAAAAGCAGAAAAAAATGCTTTTCTGTACTTCTTTTTTAAAGTAATAAATAAGTAAATAAATAATTCGGCAGACTGCCGAGTTATGAAGACTGATGCCAGTAAACTCGGCCTCGGTTTTCATAACCGGCCATCTGCCAGTAATGAAAATGGTCACTGATAAACTTGGCGGCCATTTTCATTATTGGCAGATGGCCGGTTATGAAAAACAAGGCCGAGTTTACCGGCGTCGGTCTTCATAACCATCAGCCATGGCGGGTCGCGTTAGCAAGGAGGCACTAAGGTCAAGCAAGCGACCCTAGTGCCTCCTTCCTAGCATGACCCCTAATTTACATATTGCATGGGGCCCCCTTGCGGGCACCATGCGTGCGTTAAGAAAGCAGCCGCTGAAAAATCAGCGCCCGCTTTCCGCAAAGATTATTGCATCGGCCCCCTTGTGTGTCTTCCAGCATCCAGAGAAACCATATGTTACAGATCCAAATGTGTGCACAATTGTGCCAGTGCCCAACAGGGGCATGGCACCTGCAGGAAAAAGGTGGACCCTCACCAGAAACAGCTTTTGAGGAGGATTGTGAAGACAAGATCTGATGGGAGGCAAAAATTGGACACATACAGAGCAAGGTCAGTGCATTTGTCTCCCCAAGTGGAGTTCCCTAGGAATCTGACTACTCTCTGAGTGAGGAGTAGTTCTATAGAAGAAAAGGAATTGCAGCAAAAAATTATTTTGGTTGAGAGTGGAGCACCTTGCATGTCTCCAAGTAGCCTTAAATAACAGTACTATCATTTTGCACTCTTTCTGTAGGCTGGATGGTATTCGGGTGATGTAAAATCATTTTTATTTATTTAATCCAACTTATCCAATGCAGATAACAATAAAACATTCACAATAATAAACATACAAAGACAAATTACATTTACAATTACAATCATAATCAATTATTCCACATAATTAAAAACTGTCCATTAGTTATAATCCTGTTGAAAAAGTAAAGCTTATAGCTTTTTTCAAAACATTAAATAATCATTAGATTCTCTTACATCAACAGGGCAATGTATTCCATAGAAGAGGACCTGTGAATGAGAACAGTCTGTCCCTGGTCGTTTGTAGTTCTTATAATTTGAAACAGCCAACAATGTCTGATCAGTTGATCACAAAGTATGAGATGTGGTATAGAGAGTTAATAAATCATTCAAACCATTTGGAACTTCATTGTATAATTATTTATGTTTATTTATTTATTTATTTACTTATCTTTTATATACCGACATTCGATCTGAGATATCACATCGGTTTACATTCAGGTACTGTTATGTATAATGTTAGCTCTCTGAACTGTATTCATGAGAATACAGGGAGCCAATGAAGTTGTTTTATGTACCGACTAATACATTCTCCGTATCTTGCTCCTGTAATTAGCCTCACAGCAGAATTTTGAATTCGTTCTAAGGCTCTCAGCCATCTTTTGGGCAACTCAAGATAAAAATGAGTTGCAATAGTCAATTTTGCTTAAAACCAATGCATGTACCACATTTTGGAGATTATTTCCACCGATGTAATTCTTTAATGGTCTCAACATTTTTAATCGATAAAAAGAAGCCTTAACTACTGACCTTATCTGCTTTTGCAGTGTCAGTGTTGAGTCTAAATATATTCCAACATTACATCTCTCATTTACAGATTTACATTTTCTAAGTGAAATGCGGTGCTAATAGGATCACTATCATTCCTTCCCATCCAAAGAATATTTGTTTTTTAAACATTAAAAATAGCATATTGGTTTACACCCCTTATTAACAGGCTGCATAGAAGTCAATAAATTATCTCTCAAACTTCTGTTTGCACCACAGGGGATCAACAGCTGAATATCATCAGCATATATATAAAATTTTACATCATGATTCCCATATGAGTGCAGAAAGTCTTTCCAATCTTTAGATGCAAATGAGAGACCATTGAATGAAACAATCATGTGCGGCAACCCATCCAGGGTCGGCGCAAGGCAATCTGCCTCTTTAGGCGAGAAATGACGCCACCCCTCTACCCCATGGCCCGGTGCAGGTGAAATCACCGAGGGCCAGGGCAAGGGGAAGGCAATGCACTGAGGGTGAAGTGACTTGCCCAAGGTCACAAGGAATGGCAATAAGATTTGAATCCTGGCTTCCCTTGTTTGTAGCCCATTGCTCTAACCACTCAGTTTCTGGGCCTGTTATTTTCTTATTCTCAGTCTTCGGGGTCTGCACTAGGGGGTGCCAGAGAAATGTTTAGTGGGGCGGGGAGGCCAACCCCTTGGGTCTAGAAATAGCACTCCTCCTTTCTCCTATTGCCTGCCGCCCACCCTTCTCCAGGACAGCCCCCTGGGGGGTGTGAGAGAGGTCGGTGAATGGTGGGAGTCAGTGGGGCTGATGTAATAAGACCCGCGGCAAAACAGGCGCTAGTTATGAGTGCGGGTTTTGATCACCGTGCGCGACTGTGAGATGTAAAAAGAATAAATTATGCAAATGATTTACGTTTAGAAATCTGCGCACATATGGAGAAATATGCATACGTAAGAGTAGTAAGGGCCTATGTAATAAGTGGCCACATCCACTCTCCAAACCCGTGCTGATAATCCGCACATAAAAGCAAGCGAGCGAACAGGTCTCCCTATTAAGTAAAAGTATGACCCTGGAAAGTATTATTAATATTTCAAATAACTGTGCTGCAGAAAACATGGCAAATATTTTCATGGAAGTTAATTCACACTGGCATAGCAGTCACAAAGCAATGCTGCTATAAGGCGCTGAGACCTATCTTTTGCTAGAAGAAACCCTGCCAGCACCTTACAATTCTGTGCCACTATGGGACTCCAGGACCTTTCTTTTGCTGGCGGGAAGTGGAAACCCCGCCAGTATGTCTCTGTTCCATGCTGCCAGAGTTTGCCTGCATGAAGGGTGAGGCGGCTGTGGCAGGAAGGTTTCGGGGGCAATTTTGCCACCTCAAAATCTTGCCGCCTGAAGCAGCCGCCTCACCCTGCCTCCATAAAGAACCGCCCCTGAACCCATCGGATGCCACTCACAGCTTCACAAGGTGTAGTAATGAGGCTATGGTCTTGTCTCACAGCCTGGCTATCTCTGGCCAGCAAGAGAAAACATCCTAGAATGCCAAAAATGTCATTGGCTCAAGTTCATCCAAATCCACATGTAAACCTTCCCTGAGTAGCTTCACTGGAGACATGGGTGTTTACTGTTCCAGTCATATCCCTTCAGTAAGCCTGCAGGGAAGAGCAGAAGAAGGGTGAGCTGGAAGCAGAAATATTCAGATTCAGATAACTTTATTGGCATGGCAATTTTACATGCCTTGCCAAAGTAATATATAGAATGATTAAAACAAAAGACACTGCAAGCAGCAAGTGGGGAGAAACTGGAGAAGGGCTGCAATATACACAGCTTGGTCCGTAGTTGTGATTCCAGGTCTTGGGACTCAGCTGAGTTTACAGTGTGGGTATATAAAGTCAGGGTGCTGTGACTTATGAGCGAGTGGGAGGACAGAACGCTGAGGTGGGGAGCGAGGAAAAAGAAAATTATTATTTACCTGCTAATTTTCGTTCCTGTAGTACCATGGATCAGTCCAGACCGTGGGTTATGTCCCCAATCCAGCAGATGGAGTCAGCCAAAACTTTGAGGGGGCGTCACCATAAGTAGAACTACCCCCTCTGCAGGAGTTCAGTATCGAGTATATCAAAGCCCGAGTAGAACAACCCGAACCCCCTCATGGAATCAAGTTTATATAAAGAAATTGGCAACAACCAGCCATGTAACTGTAATAACAGACTAACCGTGGGCGACCTACAACGGGTAGGAGGCCACACAGACAACACGTCAACTCGTGAGGCGCTGATGCTGGGACAACAGTGGAAAATTGACAAGTGGTGAAGTACAGATACCCTTACCGATATCCCGAGCAAGATGAAGCAGGAGTGGAAAAGACCCAAAGCGGTGGGCGTCTGGACTGATCCATGGTACTACAGGAACGAAAATTAGCAGGTAAATAATAATTTTCTTTTCCCTGTACGTACCTGGATCAGTCCAGACCGTGGGATGTACCCAAGCTTCCCTAAACCGGGTGGGGTCCTGCGAGGCCTGCTCGGAGAACCTGTTCACCAAAGTGTCCCGTGACAGAAGAGGCGAGGTGTAGGCGGTAATGCCGCGCGAACGTGTGCAACGACTTCCAGGTAGCCGCTCGACAGATCTCCTGGGATGAGACCGAGCGCGCCTCCGCCCAGGAGGCCGCTTGCGACCTTGTGGAATGCGCTACAATGCCAGGCGGAGGCGTCCGCCCCGCCCCGACATAGGAAGCGGCAATACCCGCCTTCAGCCATCTCGCAATGGTTGTCTTGGAGGCTTGGGAGCCTTTCTTCGGACCGGACCAAAGGACAAATAGATGGTCGGAAGTCCGGAACTCGTTGGTAACCCCCAGGTATATACGCAGTGTGCGTTGAACATCCAGGAGTCGGAGAGACTTCGGCTCGGAGGCGGAGAAGGACGGCAACTCCACCGTCTGGTTCACATGAAAAGCCGAGACCACCTTCGGTAGGAAGGAAGGGACGGTGCGGATCGAGACTCCAGAGTCGGAGAACCGGAGGTAGGGTTCTCTGCACGATAGCGCTTGTAACTCTGAGATACGCCGAGCGGAGCAGATTGCCACCAGAAATACCGCCTTGAAGGTGAGATCCTTAAGCATCGCGGAGCGCAAGGGCTCGAACGGAGGCCCCGACAGGGCTCGCAGCACCAGGTTGAGACTCCAGGAGGGACAGGGATCCCGTAGCGGAGGCCGGAGGTGCTTAACGCCCTTGAGGAACCGAGCAATGTCCGTGTGCTGCAGGAGAGAACCCCCATCACGCAACAACGAACCAAGAGCGGCAACTTGGACTCTCACCGAGTTGTAGGCTAATCCCTTGTCCACCCCGTCTTGCAGGAACTGAAGGATCTGAGGGACCGAAGCCGTTGTGGGACTAGTTTCCTGGTTGGCACACCACCGCTCGAACACCTTCCAGACGCGAACGTAGGCCACCGACGTGGACGTCTTGCGCGCCCGCAGCAGCGTCGATATTACCGCCTCCGGGTACCCCCTGCGCCGGAGGCGTCGCCTCTCAAAAGCCATGCCGCAAGACAGAAGAGTTCTGCCTGCTCGAAAAATACCGGGCCCTGGTGTAGGAGGAAGGGGAGATGCCCCAGCCTGATCGGGCCGTCGACCACCAGCTGCAGCAGGTCCGCGAACCAGGGTCGCCTGGGCCATTCCGGGGCGACGAAGATCACCGTCCCCGAATGTCCTTCTATTCTGCGGAGCATCCGGCCGACTAGAGGCCACGGTGGAAAAGCGTAGAGCCGCAGATGTGTCGGCCATGGGAGTGCCAGGGCGTCCACCCCCTCGGCACCGTGTTCTCTTCGCCGGCTGAAGAAGCGGGGAGCTTTGGCGTTTAGAGCGGATGCCATCAGGTCTAGGTGGGGAGCCCCCCACCGATGTACGAGGAGCTGCGTCGCCTCGTCGGACAGAGACCACTCCCCGGGATCCAGCCGTTGACGACTGAGGAAGTCCGCTTGCACATTGTCCACCCCGGCGATGTGTGACGCTGCCAGCCGGACGAGATGACGCTCTGCCCATTGCATGAGCAGCGCTGCTTCCAGCGCGACTTGTGGACTGCGCGTGCCTCCTTGGCGATTGATGTAGGCCACGGTGGTCGCATTGTCCGATAGCACTCTGACCTCGCGGTTTCGGAGGAGCGGGAGAAAATGCCGCAGGGCGAGCCGGACCGCCCTGGTCTCCAGACGGTTGATGGACCACGTCGCCTCCACCGCCGACCACGTTCCTTGCGTGGCGCTGCGATCGCAGACAGCGCCCCAGCCCGCTAGACTGGCATCGGTGGTGACCACCACCCAATCCGGTAGGTCGAGGGACACGCCGCGGGCTAGATTCGCCGGATCCAACCACCAGGCCAGACTGTCCCTGGCCTTCTGAGGAAGTGGCAGAATCATCTGGTAGTCCTGCGAAACCGGTTTCCAACGGGAGAGGAGCGCCCACTGCAAGGGCCGGAAATGGGCAAACGCCCAGGGGACCATATCTATGGTGGATCCCATCACCCCCAGGAGTTGCAGGTAATCCCATGAGTTGGGTTCCGGTAACACAGAGAAACGTCGTATGTGCTCCCGCAAAGAGAGCGCCTTGTCCTGTCGCAAGAAGACTTTGCCCAGCCGGGTGTCGAAGGTTGCCCCCAAGAAATCCAAGCGCTGTGAGGGTACGAGGGAGCTCTTGGAGAAGTTCACCACCCATCCCAGGGAATGCAGGAACTGTAGCACCCTGGACACGGCCGCCTGGCCAAGGGTGAACGATTTCGCGCGAATGAGCCAATCGTCCAGATAGGGATGAACCAGGATCCCCTCCCTCCGGAGGGCCGCAGCCACGACTACCATAATCTTGGTGAAGGTGCGTGGGGCCGTCGCCAGTCCGAACGGGAGAGCTATGAACTGGAAGTGCTGGTCCAGTATCTTGAATCGCAGAAGACGGTGCTGATCCGGCCGAATGGGGATGTGTAAGTAAGCCTCCGTGAGGTCCAAGGAGGCAAGGAACTCCCCCCGATGTACCGCTGCGATCACCGACCGCAGCGTTTCCATGCGAAAACGGAGCACTCGGAGGGACTTGTTGACCTCCTTGAGGTCCAGAATGGGCCGAAACGATCCGTCCTTCTTTGGCACCACGAAGTAGATTGAATAGTGGCCCAAGCCCACCTCTCCGAAGGGCACGGGCGCAATAGCGCCTATCTCCAGAAGCCTGTTCAGCGTGGACTGCACCGCCTGCCGCTTGAGGGCCGAGCCACAAGGGGAAAATACGAAACGACTCTTCGGTGGCCTGACAAATTCCAAAGCGTAACCCAACTTTACGGTGTCTAAGACCCACTGGTCTGAGGTAATCCGCGCCCACTCCCTGTAGAAAAACTTCAGACGTCCCCCGATCCTGGGGACGGTGGAGTGGGCGACTCTGGCATCATTGTGAAGACTTGGAGGAGGGGTTACCTGTCCCGAGAGCGGGGCGCGCAGGTCTGCGGCCGCGAAAGGAGCGCGACCAGGGCTGTGACCGGGAAGCAGGCGGCCTGGAGCCCCCCGGCCTGAAGTTCCTGTAACGTCGCTGCGCTCTGGCTCTAGTCCGGGATGAAGCAAACGCCCGGGAAGGGCGATATCTATCTTCCGGGAGGCGGTGCACCGCATTTTCCCCCAGCGACTTGATGAGCTGGTCCAGATCCTCTCCAAAGAGGAACTTACCCTTGAATGGTAGGGAGCCCAGACTCGACTTGGAAGACGTATCTGCCGCCCAATTGCGAAGCCACAGCAGCCGCCTGGCCGCCACCACCGAGACCATAGTCCTCGCCTGGACGCGGAACAGGTCATACGAGGCATCCGCCCCGTACGCCACTGCAGCTTCTAACCTGTCCGCTTGGGCGGCCTCCGCCGCTGGCAGATCCTGGGAGGTGAGAAGTTGTTGAACCCACAGGAGGCTTGCCCGCTGGGCGAGGGAACTGCACATCGCTGCTCTCATACCCAGCGCGGAGACCTCGAAGACTCTTTTCAGGAAGATCTCCAATTTGCGATCTTGCGTATCCCGCAAGGCCGTGCCCCCTGTCACCGGGATTGTCGTCCTCTTCGTGACCGCCGAGACTGCAGAGTCAACTCTCGGAACCTTGATGAGATCCAGGAAATCTTGAGGGTAGCGGGTACAGCCGTTCCATGGCACGACTCACTTTCAGAGTCGCTTCGGGGGTATCCCATTCCCTCGTGAGGAGCTGCAGGAACGAGTCGTGAATGGGGAAAGCCCTCGCCCTCGGGCGCAGGGCCGCCAGGACCGGATCTCCTTTCTTTGAGGATGTGACCACCGCCGGCGCTACTGGAGCAGGCGGGTCAGGTGGCGGATCCAGGTCCAGCTCCTGAATGATGCGCGGGATGAGCTCGTCCAGCTCTTCCCTCTGGAAAAGGCGCAGCGTACGCGGATCGTCCCCCTCCGTCGTGGCGTCCCCTTGCCCCAGATCGATGAAGTCCGGGTCAGGGTCCACTGGGTCCGGCGTCGATCCCCCTGTCGTTGGCGAAACCCGAGCCCGTGCGGGTCGGCGAGGGGCCCCCGCTCCCGCCGCAACGGGGGGGGCCGGAGCCGCAGGCGAGGTTCGGCATATCTTGGCAGGGGGGGGGTCCACCGGCGTATCCAGACCCTGCAGGTATGCCGTGTGCATAAGTAGTACGAACTCCGGGGAAAACCCGGGTCGCGCCGCGGAGGCTCTGGAGGGGGGCACGTCCGCGCTCTCCTGCCCCTGCGGGCCCTGCTCCGGCAGCAAGGGCGGGGGCGAGTCTGGCTCCGACTCCCTGTCATTCGCTCTCTCCTGAGGTGCCTCGGGGCGCCGAGCGCTCAAGATGGCCCCCGTTCCCGCCAGGCCTGTGGGAGGGGTCCGCCCCCGGCGTCCGGGCAGAGGCGCGAGAAAGGAGAAATCTGCCACAGGCTGTGAGGTGCCTTCCCCCCCGGGAAGACACCGGGCACAGATGCCCTCCCTGGAGATGCGGGACCCCGGTTCGCCGCAGGCCGCGCAGCGCGTCGGCCGCGGCATCGCAGTGCCGAAAAAGTACCGCGAAAAACGAAAAACGATAAACGAAAGACGAAAGAAAAACGAAAGTGCTCAAAATGAATAAAATAATGAGCCTCGGGGTCCCGCGAGCCGAAACGCCGCCGCCGCGGGGGGGCCCGATGGCCTGCACTACCCGCCAAAAAGAAAAACCTGCCTGCCTGCCTTGCCGAGCCGCCCACGAGGCGCTCAAGATGGCCGCTGACAGTGTGGCAAGCGCGCAGAGGCCGGTGCTATCGGTCTCCGCGAGGTACCAGGGGTGTTTGGGGAGCTGAAAGGAAAAGAAACAGAGACTTACCCCAACAGTAGTGCATAGAACACAAAGTTGAACCCCTCAATAAATTAATTTGCTCAATCGGAGCTTTCCTTTTTTTTTTTTTTTTTTTTATAACAAACTTGCTTCAAACTTGATTCCACAGAAAAAAGGCAATAGCCCAAGAAAAGGCAGCCAAAGACAAAGTGAAAAGCTTATGCTGAATTGGGAGCACTCCAAATTCCCTACTCGCATCTGCTGGAGTCAGAAGATACTGAACTCCTGCAGAGGGGGTAGTTCTACTTATGGTGACGCCCCCTCAAAGTTTTGGCTGACTCCATCTGCTGGATTGGGGACATAACCCACGGTCTGGACTGATCCAGGTACGTACAGGGAATGTAAGATTGCTGGGTTTATCACTGGAGTTGTGAAAAGTGGTGGTGATGGATGGTAGGGGAAAAGAAAGAGAGATAGAGAAAGAGAGTGTGGCTTAGTGGGGTGGTGGTTGAAGAGAGACAACGGATTCACATCATTGCTCTCACCAGCCAGCATCCTCCCCGCTAATCAACAGCAATCTCAGGGTGACCAGGAATGGGGATCAGCACATGCAGAAGCCTACACTGACTGACCTCTTTGGTCACTTTTGAGTGGCTGTGGCTGTGATTACTTTTTCCAGTCCATAGTACTTTTGTTTTTGTGGGGTTTAGTTTTAGTTCATTATAATGTCACCAATCTGAGATATTTTTTAAGCAGTTGTTTAGGATAGTTATTGCATGATCTGGGTCTACAACTAGAGGGTATTGTTGCTGCACAAAAGTGAAAAGTGAAAAGGGTACACTATTAGAAAAAAGCTTGCACCATTTGATAATAGTGCACACGGTTTTCCAAAAATAAAATAACAAAATAAATAAATAAATAAATAAATAGAAACCTTGAAAATGAAAACAAACAAAAAATCTCCAAAAAACAAAAAAAATGAAATGAAGATAAAAAAAAATCAGTGCTCTTCCTTATTTGAGAGGACCAGAATTCTCTTGAGGGTGTGCAAGTGGAGAGAAGTTGGAAGAGGTATTCAGGGGCCTGTTGATTCAAGCATTTGAAGACAAAGAAGAGAATTTTGAATGTTATCCTGCTTTCAATGTGTAACCAGTGCAGTTGTAAAACTGGTTGGATGTTGTCAGTAAGGTATTTCATTTTTACTTCCCTGTGTGGATAAACTTATAGGAATTACTTAAAAATATAAAATGCATGGACATAAAGTAGGTTTTACAAATGTAATTTTCTAAGGTTAGTCAGCAGCATATGCCTTGACATAAAAAAATACCTCACATCTCCCTTAATATTAGTTTCACCATAGAAATTGAGCATGTAGAGGCCTGGTGTTAGTGTACAAGTAAAAGTGCACAAGAAAAAAAACACTATAAATCAGTTTTTTAATGGCAATAAGGCACTCCAGGGGATCCATTGCTGCCCACTTCTTATATGATTCAAATAACTCAAATAACTCAATTTTTGTGCTTTAGAGCATATCTAAATGTTACAATTGCAAGAAAACAATACATTCTCTGCTACAACATTGTGCATGGTTTTCTATGTTAATTTTATGACATCCATGAGAGGGCAGTGCAGTACATCGAACCAAGGATAAGAGCTTGAGCTTCAGGCGTCAAAGGAAAAAATTCACTTTATTACTAATTATTTATTTATTTGATTTGTATTCTGATTTTGGCACCTAGAAGTGGATTACATTCAGGTACTGTAGGTATTTCCCTGTCCCTGTATATCTGAGGCTTCTTACGTGAGGGATCATATGTAACAGGTGAGTGGGTTTCCTTGGGTAACCCTTCCAAAATTCAGGTCTTGATTTATTTTTGATTCTTGTAACTGACTTCTTTCCTGTTTTTCAACATGCATGCTTTTCTATATAGGCTAATGTATACAAGCTATATTGTTGCCAATTTATTCTGGAAATAAAATTTGTATGAGATAAACGTATGTAATACTTTCCCAGGAAAATATAAACATTTGAATAATAGGCAAAAATTAAGGATGTGCAGCCACAAAATTTTCTGTTTGGTTTATTTTTTCATTCAGCTTTTTGTTCATTTAATGGGTTTTTTTGTTTTTTTTTGGTTCAGTTCATTTCCCAAGATGAAAAAAAAACCAAAACATTAAAATGCCCAAAAACCCCAAAGCAAACAAAAAAAATCTTAGGGCTCCCAATGGCCTCTAACCACCCTCCTGCCCTGTAACTCAGAGTCTAGGCCTACCCAGCTGGGCTGAGACAGGCTCAGCTGGGGCCTCCTCACTCCCCTCTAACCCCCATTCCTGCCCCTAAATTCAGATTTATCTCAGGACCTGGGCCTACCTAGCTGGAGCTCTTTGGGTCCCTCCTGCCCCTCCCTTGTAAACATGTGCTGTGGCTGGGAACTTCCCTCCCTGGCCCCACTTGCCCTCTTCCCACGGGTCCAGCTAAAAGCATGCTAAAGGTAGGAGCGAAACCCACTTGCTCCTGCCTTGGGTGTCTGGATCTTTAGAAATGGCACTGGCTGCCTGGAGGGCAGTGATTATCTCCAGTGTGGCCAGCACCATTATGCTGCATGACTGTATGAGGGGGCAGATGGTGTCCGGGGATGCCCCAGCTAGGCCTGGCTCAGTCTTTCCAGGCAGGCCCAGTCTCAAGGTTGAATTTTACAGGGCAGGAGGGTGGTTGGAGAGCACGGGAGGCCCAGTTTGTTTGTATTTTTTGGTTTTCCACAAAAGTGAAAATACTTTTTTTTTTTTGGTATTTTCATGGGAAGCTGTTTTTTATTTGCTCCATTTGGAATGAACTGAACATTGTTTTTTATTCAATGGATTTTTTTCATTCATTTTTAACAAATGCACATTGCTTGCAAAAACTTTAACTAGCTCAATGGGGAAAAAAAGGGTTGCATTTTCTTATTGGAGAGTGAAGATAATGTTTCCTTCCTTTCCTTAAACTTCTTTTAAAAGTAGTTTTTTTTTTTTGGGTGGGGAAGGGGTTACCTCTTTGTGCTGCCTTATCTTCACTTGTGATTTGCGGTTTCCTATTAGGATTTTTTTATAACAGTTCCCTGTGAGAGAGAGGCTAGGATAGCATTTTCCGTCATGTTACCTATTACTGCTGCCTTGTTGCTAGCAAGGGCCCCTCCCAGATGAAATGCATTCTGCATTCACAGGATTCAGGCCTCTGGTTTTCATATTGCTCCCACAACCTGTTCCATTACTGACAGGAACCTCAGACCTATGTCACCTGTGCACAAGTTGCAACATTTGTGCTAAATCACAAGGACATGCCTGGGAACTTTCCGGATGTGAAACTCAATTCCGGGTCTCTGAGAGAGCACCCAGGATTCTCCGGGTCTTAAACACCCTTCTCGTTCAAAACAGAAACAAGGGTGGCAGGAGTTTTATTATCTGCTAGAGATATTATTTTATTTTATCTCAGTTATTTGATTTATATTTTGCTTTTGACACTTCAGAGCAGATTATATTCAAGAAAGGATTTCCCTAGGGGGTGGGGAGAAAAACAAAAAGTCTTTAGTGCAAACGCCATTCTTAACCCCCCCCCCCCTGCTAATCTCAGAAGTTTCTAGGTATGCCAAGAGGCTGATATTCACTGGCCTTAGCTGCCAGTTATCTGGCTAAAGTAGACATATCTGGCTTCAGAGGATTTTCATCAGGGACTGCTTAGCTGAATATTGTAATAGAGTGGTGCCATTTAGCTGGATGTGTCAGGATCCTGGCCAAAACTTAGTCAGATAAGTCAAATTTTTAGTGTTTCTGGCTTGCATGACTGATGATTTGTATCTGGGTAAACTTAGGCCTGCTCTTTAAACGTCTGCAGGAACAGCCCTTTCAAACTACGCAAATATCTTTGAATGGATAGCATTTTACACCTCTGTGGCCTCATTACAGCAGCTTGGAGCCTTTCAAAGATGCAGCATGCTTCCAACATGGTGGTGGTGGTGCCAGTTGCAGCAAAGTAGACAGGCTCAGTAGCAGAGACAGCAGACAAGGACTGGCCACAAAGGATGCACAGTACCATAATTCATTTTTTAGACCTCTCTGAATAGCAAGTCTTCACAAGGTACCAATTTAATAAGCAAACTATTTTGGATCTGTTTGACTTGTTCAAAGCGGATCTATAAAATATCACACAAAGATTTTATGCTTTGCTCATGCATAAAAAAGGCATCACTGACTTGGGCTTCTACCCACTGGCAGTTTCCAAACAATTGTAGGTGACACTATGGTTATAACACAATGTTCCACTTCCCATTGTATACACCAGTTTATTACAGCTCTTTGCCGAATAATGTAAGACTATATTCATTTCCTCACATGAGACAGCAGAAAGAGGAATCTAAGATGGAGTTCTACAACATTGCAGACCACTGCAAATACTACAGAATGTGTCTGCCAGAATACTTACTAGTAAAGGCAGAAGAGATCATATCACCCAAACACTTGCAGATTTACGCTGGCTCCCAATAGAACAGAGAGTTGAATTTAAAACACTATGCACAGTGCATAAACTAATAAATGACGAAAATGCTGACTGGCTAAACACCACACTACGATTGCATGTCCCTCAAAGAAATCTCAGATCAGCCAATAAAACTCTGCTAACCATACCCTCAGTCAAAACAGCAAAGTTGACCCAAGTTAGAGAGAGAGCACTATCTTTGGCAGGACCATTATTATGGAACACATTACCCCTGGAATTAAGGCTAATGAAGGACTTAAAACTCTTTAAAAAAGGCTTAAAAACATGGCTCTTCAAAAAAGCATTTCACAGTGAGGTAGCTGAATAACAACACATACACAAAGCAGAAAGTCACCAATAAAAAGCAGAATTGCTTATTTTTATTATTTTTCTCACATTTAAGTATTAAATTAGAAAGACAGTATAATCATAAATGGTAACCACATCCATTCCCCATTTAGAGTATATTATTGAACTATGTGACCATATAATACTGGCACCCTATGGATAATTTAGAAACCAAATTAAACATATTTGTGCCTAACTGTAAACCATTGTGATGGTGCACTACTAAATGATGGTATAGAAAGTTTTAAATAAATAAATTGCAGAGTTTCCCTTTGTGCTTGCTGCTATAGATTATATCCATGTGTGCAGTATAAAAGAACTCAGAACTCATAGAAATAGGAAAAAGTTCCACTCCATGAATATTTATTTATTTATTTATTTAGAACTTTTCTATACCGACTTTCCAATAACAGAATTACTGATCAATTCGGTTTACATTTTGAACAATAACAGTGACAAGCAAATGTCTTACAGAGAACAGGAAGAATAACTTGGAAATGAATATATGGGGTTAAACAAAGAAATACAATATACATAGCCTAATATAGGCAGAGGCAGATAACTTCTGTGTGGGGTTGTGTATAGCTTTTAAGACTGTCAGGAGGTTGGGAATTGCATTTTGTACTTTTGGGCTGCCAAGGAGTTAAAGTTGAAGAATTCTTTGGGGAATTCTTTGTGATGTTCTATGGAATTCTTTGTGTTGTTCTATGGGGTATTGAATAGGGGTTCAAAGAGTTTTTAGAATTGAACTTGTCTAGTTCTTGTATAGTTCTCTTATAGGTTGTTGACAACAACTGATGTTCTTATATAGTTCTCTTATGGTTTGATTGAAAATGATTTAAAGGGGGACCTTGGCAGAGAAGCTTGTGCTGTCTGATGTTATGGAAAAGCTTGGTGGAAGAGCCAAGTTTTAAGTCTTTTTTTGAAAATAATGGGGCATTGCACTGATTTGAGTTCCGGCGGGAGCGTATTCCAGAGTTTAGGACCAGCTGTGGAGAATGCTCTTTTGCTTAAAGCTGATTTCATTGGTGGTATCTGGAGATTGTTTCGGTAGGCATGTCTCACTGGTCTAGTAGAGGTGTGGAGTTGGAGAGGGGTTTTGAGCATGAGTGGGGCTAGGTTGTGTAGTGCTTTGTGTATTGATGAGAGCACTTTGAAGCGTATTCTGAAATTGATGGGCAGCCAGTGTAGGCTTTTTAAAATGGGTGAGATGTGGTCTCTTTTGTTGGTCTTGGTTAGGATCCTTGCCGAAGCGTTTTGCAACATCTGTAATGGTCTTAAGGCGTTTGCTGGTAGGCCTACTAGAAGAGAGTTGCAGTAATCTATTTTCGTGAGTATGATCGCTTGTAGAACCAATCGGAAATCTTGAAAATGGAGTAGTGGTCTGAGTCTTTTTAAGACTTGTAATTTGAAGAATCCGTCCTTTACTATGTTATTGATGAGCGCTCTGTAATTCATTTGGTGATCAAGTATAACTCCTAGATTTCTGACTTGTGGTGACAAAGTTATTTGGGTGGATAAGTTGGTGCTGGGAAGTGAGTAGGTTCCATCTTGAGAAATGAGTAGGTATTCTGTTTTGTTTTGATTGAGGATAAGATTTAGGCTTGTGAGTAAGTTATTGATGGCTTGTTGACATGTGTTCCAGAAATCCAGAGTTTTTTGGAGAGATTCGGTGATGGGGATTAGAATCTGTACATCGTCTGCGTATAAGTAGTGGATGAGTTTGAGGTTGAGCAGGAGTTGGCAGAGTGGGAGGAGGTATATATTGAATAAGGTTGGTGAGAGTGATGAATATGCAGGTGATAAGTGTGATAAGAGTGATAAGGTTGGTGAGAGTGATGAATATGCAGGTCGTATGTAATACTAGGGGGATTATCACAGATTATCACAAATATCCTGGTTTGTGTCACAATACATATATTCTCTTACAATCAGGACTGGCAGAGGACTTTGAGAGTGGTCAGAATGTAAGGTTTTGGCTCAGCTTTCTGCATTCCTGTCTTCCAAGGTCATGACATCACTTAGCACGTAATAGTCAAGGATGTGATTCTGTGGACCATGCAGCACATCCAGTTTATCACCCTCACTCCTTTGCATTTATCCCTAGGACCTGCTTTTCCTTTGAACACAACTGTGCAATTATCTAGTGCACTGTGTGGGCCAAGGTCACAGTCACCTCAAATCTAAGCAGTATATATACCTGTTCTAGATAACACAGGTATAAGGTTCTTGAGACTGACAGGCATGATACTGGGGGCCCTCCTTTCTGCGGCTTTACTTTAAACCATGCTAGTCTCCTTAAAGAATAGCTGCTGTACTGTATCCCTCTTCTCCACTGCACAGGTGATTGAGGCGACCCACTAAAAACTTGGCTGTTAACCCCCTTAGACATCCAGAGACTCCTCAGGATGAAAAGTACAATAGGTCTCACCAAAGCACTAGGCTAGTCATAGAGCAAACCGCTGGTATTTTGAAGATACACTTTAAATGTCTGGATAAGTTGGGGTAAATCTTAATATATAGTCTAGATAAGGTCTGTTACATCTTCATGGCCTGCTGTATTCTATCAACATTGTTACACAATGAGGTATCCCAGCACCCAAGGCGTAGAAAAGAGAAAACTGTAAATTTGATTCTAACTCTGAACCGTATGTATGAAACACACAAAAACAAGCTTGATTCAAAAACACTTATAGGTGATTAATGATTATGTATTAACAGTGTAAGGTTAAGATCTGTATATGGTACAAAAACAGGGATGGTGCTATGTGTGCTCCATTGGGATACCCCCTCAGTTCTTCCCCATGTGGCTAAGTGCCTTCAAGCTATTGAGATTCATCACCAGCAGGCTGTCAGCATGGAAAATTAAGGTCTAATGCAGATTTGCTGACAAATTCTGGGAAGCAGGTAGGCATATAGAAGGTTAACTTTTAAAAATGAATGGCTACCTCCTTTTTAATGAGATTATGGCCAGACAAATAGTCATCACATAGATGCATACTTTTTATCTAGTTGGACCTAAAAAGGCAAGTACTGTTGACATGATTAAAGAGTTCTTTGCCAGTTATATTAGAAACTGATCTGGACAACTAGATTGTTTTTTGAATATTGGATACCAAGTCTGATGGTAAAGACAAGAAAGGCACTTAGGCTTCTTCCTGGAGTATCTGCTAGAGGTTAGGCTCTTAGCTTAATAAACCTGTCATCCAGTGCAGTTGATGGACCAGTGTGAAAATGCAGCTTTTCAGTGTGTGACATATTTTAGATGAGATCTAGCACTTTCAAATGCAGGTGCTTGACTGCAAGATGTTAAAAGCTGTATATTATGTAGAACATTATGAAAAATTCTGGACTATGTGATAGCACAGGTGAAACAGCATAGGCAGACCTAGTTTCAAGAAATAAGAAAGGAAGAGTTCAGATTTCACAGACAACTTTGGAAGAACATTAGAAATGTTCAGAGGTAATGTTATATCCAGTTGCCACTCAATACAGAAGCGTTAGTACATTTGCCTATGTAATCTTTACGAGTGGAAATGCACTCACAGACCAAATGTGAAAAGACACCCAGTTTCTAAAGCTTGCTACAGACCTTGCAGCAGATAGGCGCTGTTGTGAATTAGCTGTTTTAGTGGACCCTTGGACCGGCCTGCAAGAGACTGGGGAGAGATGGACTATAGTCTCAGCTTGGGGGCAGGCCGGGAGGCCGATACCAAGCAGGCGGTGGATGGTGAGCTTCATCCAGGAAGCTGGTGCTCCACCGGGAGGAGCCCGTAGGAGCCCAGCCGCTTGGGACTTAGGGGATTCACCCTGGAAGCCGGAGCTCCCCCGGGAGGAGCCCGTAGGAGCCCGGCCGCTGGGACTTAGGAGATCACGGAAGCTGGAGCTGAAGCAAGCAGGCAGGGATCCGGAATCAGGCAAGCACTGAAGCAGGACAGGTACTGCAACCAAGCTGGGACTGAAGCAGGACAGGTTATTGGAACCAAGCAGGCACTGAAGCAGGACTGGTACTGGAACCAAACTGGAACTGAAGCAGGCCAGGTTACTAAAACCAAGCAAAAGCAAAGACAGGACTTGGACACAAGAAGCGTAGCAAGTCTTAGGCAGGAATGGAGCTGCTAACACAATAGTACACTCCGGGGCTCGGAGCAACTGAGAATCACAAGGAACCCTGTTGCAAGGCAAAGTTCTGGGCTCCGCGGTGGCCTTACATAGGCCGCAGCGCCTGACGTCAGGGGTAAGGTGGAGCCTTCAGTGGCGGGAAAAGGCCTTCATAAGCGCGGCTCCTGCACGTGCGCGCGCCTAAGGAGATGGCGTCCAGGAAGGGTTCCTCGGCGGCATTCCCCCCCCCCCATGGGGACTCCGCGAAACAGGCCGCAGGCTCTCAGAGACGTACCGGGACCAAGGAGTTAAGGGCCAAGTCGTGACCGTCGCGACCGGGACCGTAACAGTACCTCCCCTCTTACGCCTCCTCTTAGCAGGCCCGGGTTTACCTGGGTGGTCTTGATGGAACGTTTTCAACAACTTCTTATCAAGAATGTTGCAGGCAGGCTCCCATGTGTTATCTTCAGGTTCACAGCCTTCCCAGGCAATTAGATACTCCCACCGGCGTTGATGGAATCTTACGTCGAGGACCTCCCGGACCTGATAGGTGGTATCTCCTGGCACGGAAGGATCTTGAGCATCAGGAGCCCGGGGATGGTACCTGGAAAGAATGAGAGGCTTCAAGAGTGACACATGGAAGACGTTGTGCACATGCATCGAGGAGGGTAAGTGCAAGCGATAGGAAACAGCCCCTACACGCTCGGCAATAAGGAATGGTCCACAGAATTTGGGGGCGAGTCTGCGGGAAGGAATCTGAAGTTGCAGATTCTTTGTACTCAGCCAAATGCGGTCTCCAGGGAGGTAGACTGGTGCTGGCTGGTGATGACTGTCTGCCCATTTTTTGGTAGCTAAAGTCTTATCTAATCCTATTTGCTGTTCTTATTGTAGCAAGCACTGGCCATGTGATGCTGGTTTGGCTACCTATGCTCTTGATCCCTGGCATACACAAATATTTGGGTGGTAGCATGTTATGTAAAACTTATCTCTGCCTATCATTCCTAGAATTCTGTGCATGCCATATGGGAAACAGCTGATTGAAAAGCCAGTCCTTGTTAACAGATGCCTCTCTGTTATGGTTATGTACCTGCCTCTGGCAAATAGCACACATGATGTGCCTGGGACCTGCTGGTGACTCATATGGGCTCCAGCTCACAAGGTTATAGATGTACAGGACTGTCTTGCTTTTGCCCATGCATTGTGGAGTTTGGGGTCCACAAGTGAAAGTTTAAGCTAGCTAAACTTTCTATTCTCCTTGGCTTGGTGAATTACTGTCAGGGTCCTCAATACTGTTATTTCTAGAGGTGTTTCTGCTCCCTATGGAACAGTGTATATATTTTTTAATTTACTGTATTGTTGTACAGGATTGCCTTGATATTCTTGTGACACACTTAACAAAGCATTACATACCGGTATACATCACCTAATAGTATGCTTATATGTAACTGTTCAGTAATGGTGATAGTTAGTGTTTTGTTTTGGGGTTTTTTTAATATTAAAATATCATATATCAAAAGAATAGAGATTTGTATAAAACATTTCTCCAAAGGCCCAAAAATAAAGCAAATATATCATCTTCAAATCTCTAATATTTAAGGAAATAATGAGCCAAGATTTTAATAAAAAAAAAGGAAAAAGGAGCTCATATGTCTCCGTATAATATAAAGCATTAACCAACTCTTAAGTTGCACACACCCTTTATTTAACCCAGCTACACACCTACCACATTCTCATCTAAGAAGACCCTTAATTGTTCTGGCTCTAGGAACACAAATTTTTCTTCCTGGTATTTTACAAGGCATTTACATGGGAATTTTAATATCATACTAGCCCCAGTATGTTTTTTTTTTTTTTAAATCTATTCTGATGGTTTGGTGGTGAGGCACTATGCCCTGCACTATTACTTTCTGCTGAGTAGAGACAGTAACTGCCTGCAATGAGAGTGTTTAGTAGCTTGACATGCATTTTCTTAAGCTGGGGTAGCTACCTTGTTTGCTGGGTGTCATTGTGTGACAGATAAGTTAATGACAATTTGCAAGAGATAAGTTAATGACAAGTTGCTCTCTAACACTTAGCAGGTAGTACCCTTAGAGATGGTAGAATGATTTGACCACTAAGGTACATTAGTCTGGAGATACAGCAGAGATGATAAAAAAAAACCCAACAAAAAAAACATTGAAGTCTCTGTATGTTGCACTATAGTATAGCATGATCATGCTCTGGCAGGAGTGGTAATAGTTTGAGTATAGCTTAGGAAAAACTAAAACAGTATAAGGCTATGTACTGTTTTTTCCTGGCTGAGTCCTGCTTCTTACCGGATCATTATCCCTCCTGTATTGACTGGTTGCTTTTGGTATGTACTAGTTATTGCCAACTGGTTGATAAGCCTTGTCCATTACCCCTTTCCAAGTTTCATCTATAAAATACCTCTCCTAGTTCCTGGGGACTTGGTGACACACATGCTGGAAACTTCTGCACCAGCTAAGGGTCAAGTGAGATGTTGATACATGGCATGAATATGACCTGTTACGTGTAGTGAATTTTTGGACACTTCCTGATGATGTCTTCTCTCATATTCCTAGGAATTCTGCTCACTTCATCTATGCTGATAGCTGACTCCACATCTTTCTCATGTTGATCATTATCTTCTTCCTGCTCCTTTACTGTGTTACAGGAGGATGGGACTTGACTCTAAATGGTGGATACCTGCTTCGTTGTCAAATGTAGGAGCAATAAAGTGTTGCTGTATTCAGGATCTCTATGATGGTCTTTTATTTCTGGCAAATAAAGGGTCAAAATATGAGAAGGTAGGAAAAAGTTATTTTTTTTTATAGGTTTGTGATTTTATTTGGAACAGAGTGGTTTCACATTTTATTTATTAATTATAATTATTATTATTTAATAAAATTTCTAGGTCCAAAGAATCACCCAAAGCAATATACAAAACTTAAAACCAGCAGCTACATAAAACAAAATAATAAAATACTTATAAACCAAAAATATAAAAACATAACAAAATACTCCCTCCGCTTCATCCAGTTCTAAATACCTCTGAACCCAATAGTAATTATATTATCCGACTACCCATTATGGTTTCTTCCCATCTTTGAGGTCATTAACCATGTTTTTAATTTCTTCTGAAAATGCATTAACTCTGTTTCCTTCCTCACATCCAAATGTAAATCATTTCATAATTTGGGCACTATCATAGAAAAAGCCTAATCTGTCAAAAATCCTTTACTGAGAGAAGTTCAAGCTGGTGCTGGTACTGTGACCTCAAGGATCTGATGGATTTAGTCCAACACAATTGATTTCTCATGTGTGGGTGACAAGGCCCTCTCAGAAATTTAAAATGCAAGGACTAGAATCTTGAATTTACAGTGTATTTTAACTGGAAGCCAATGTAATTTCATAAGGAGAAGAGCTGCTGATACCGTGACAACTCTAGCTGCCATATTCAGAATAACTTGCAGGCACCGAATAATAGTGCCTGAAAGACCCAAGTAGATGGCATTGCAATAATTAACCACTGTTACCACCAGCACATAAACCACCAATTTCAATGCTTAGAAATTAAAAAATGGTCTCAACTGCCTAACCAGCCTGATAGAAATAAAAGCAGTCCTAACTGATAGAGCTATCTGACTCTCCACATTAATGAGATAGTCTAATTTAACACGCAGTAATTTTAAAGCATCCACTGCTGTTATGTTAAAGCCTTCAATAGTCAAATAACGCCTCTCCAATCCCTCTCCAGTTTGCATATTTCAGACTTCTTGGGATTTAAAATTTTGCTTCTCTTCAGCCAGATACTAACAGCATTTATATTGTTAATGTTTGCCTGGTCAGTGAGCTGTCCTGCACCTGGACGCTGCAGGATCCCAGCCTACTGATTCCACATGCTACCATCAGCCACCTCCAGTGCCATCAGGACATCTGAATGGTCTAGGCACGTGCATGCACCCCTTCCAGTTATAAAGATCCTGTCTTGTCTTGTTCCTCCTTGCCCTGTCTACCCCAGTCTGGTCCCACGTTGCCTTCCCTTAGACTGATTTCTCATGTTCTGACCTTGGCCTGGACCTGACGCTGCTTGAGCACTGCCTGTCCCAACCATTGCTTGCAACCTGATGCTGCTTGATATCTGCCTGCCCTGACCTCTGCCTGGACTCTCTTGCTGCTTGTCTGCTGCCTTCCCCAACCAAGGCTGAACTCTCTTGCTGTTTGCCTGATGCCTTCCCTGACCTTCTCTGTTAGCTTTCTATGGGTCTCTTGCCTAAGTCCTGCTGGCCTCAGAACCTAAGCGCTCAACCTGCGGGGGAAAGAAGCTGGTATAGGTGAAGCCCAGATCTGGTCCCTGTCCGAGCAAGTTCTCTTCTTGCTAGTGAGGACCCAGCTGGGTCATCAGTTGGGTAGTGGCAATCTCACTGCAGCAAAAGGGCTCACACCCTGAGCTCAGTGAACTCATCCTCAGCTCAGGCCATATTGGGTTTGGCACTTCAAGTCCAGCAACAGCAAGATCAGCTGAACCACATAGCTGCCTTACTTCAAGGATGGGCTCCATGCAGGCTAGTGTACCCACACCTCCACCTGGGTGGCTGGTGGGTGTGAGGATCGCCTGGTAACATGCCTACCTGATGCGAAGGTGGCGGACCTCACGTGTCACCTAGATAGGATTTTAGACAGTGCTGGGAAGAAGCTGGCTGTTGTGGTACATGTGGGCATCAATGACATAGGAAAATGTGGGAAGGAGGTTCTGGAAGCCAAATTTAGGCTCTTAGGTAGAAAGGTTAAATCCAGAACCTCCAGGGTAGAATTCTCTGAAATGCTTCCTGTTCCACGTACAGGTCACCAGAGGCAGGCAGCGCTCCGGAGTCTCAATGCGTAGATGAGACAATGGTGCAAGGAAGAGGGATTCAGTTTTGTTAGGAACTGGGGAATCTTTTGGGGAAGGGTGAGTCTTTTCCGAAGGGATGGGCTCCACCTTAACCAGGATGGAACCAGACTGCTGGCGCTAACCTTTAAAAAGGAGATAGAGCAGCTTTTAAACTAGAACAAAGGGGAAAGCCGACAGTTGCTCAACAGCGCATGGTTCAGAGAGAGGTATCTTCAAAGGATACTAATGATGCATTAGAATTAGGGCATCCCAACAGTGAGGTTCCAATAATAAGAAAAGTAGTCCAAGTGCCTGTAACTAAAAATTCACCTGAGCTAAAAAAATTCTAATTTATCCCTATCAATTAAAAAGCAAAATGAAAATACAAACAAAAAACAAACTTTGAAATGTTTGTATGCTAATGCCAGGAGTCTAAGAAGTAAGATGGGAGAATTAGAATGTATAGCAGTGAATGATGACATAGACTTAATTGGCATCTCAGAGACATGGTGGAAGGAGGACAACCAATGGGACAGTGCTATACCGGGGTACAAATTATATCGCAATGACAGAGAGGAGCACCCGGGAGGTGGTGTGGCGCTTTATGTCCGGGATGGCATAGAGTCCAACAGGATAAACATCCTGCATGAGACTAAATGCAAAATTGAATCTTTATGGGTAGAAATCCCTTGTGTGTCAGGGAAGACTATAGTGAAAGGAGTATATTACCGACCACCTGGTGAAGTTGGTGAGACTGACAGTGAAATGCTAAGAGAAATTAGGGAAGCTAACCAAATTGGTAGTGTGGTAATAATGGGAGATTTCAATTACCCCAATATTGAGTGGGTAAATGTATCATCAGGACATGCTAGAGATATAAAGTTCCTGGATGGAATAAATGACATTTTTATGGAGCAAGTGGTTCAGGAACCGACAAGAGAGGGAACAATTTTAGATCTAATCCTCGGTGGAGCACAGGATTTGGTGAGAGAGATAAGGGTGATGGGGCCGCTTGGCAATAGTGATCATAATATGATCAAATTTGAATTAATGACTGGAAGGGATACAGTGGGCAAATCCATGGCTCTCGTGCTAAACTTTCAAAGGGGAAACTTTGATAAAATGAGAAAAATTATTAGAAAAAAACTGAAAGGAGCAGCTACAAACTTAAAAAAGTGTGCAAGAGGTGTGGCCATTGTTAAAACATACCATCCTAGAAGCACAGTCCAGATGTATTCCACACATTAAAAAAGGTGGAAAGAAGGCAAAATGATTTCCGGCATGGTTAAAACAGGAGGTGAAAGAAGCTATTTTAGCCAAAAGATCTTCATTCAAAAATTGGAAGGATCCAACAGAAAAAAATAGGATAATACATAAGCGTTGGCAAGTTAAATATAAGACATTGATAAGACAGGCTAAGAGAGAATTTGAAAAGAAGTTGGTCTTAGAGGCAAAAACTCACAGTAAAAACTTTTTAAAATATATCCGAAGTAGAAAGCCTGTGAGGGAGTCAGCTGGACCGTTAGATGATCGAGGGGTTAAAGGGGCACTTAGAGAAGATAAGGCCATCGCGGAAAGATTAAATAATTTCTTTGCTTCGGTGTTTACTGAAGAGGATGTTGGGGAGGTACCCATACTGGAGAAGGTTTTCATGGGTAATGATTCAGATGGACTGAACCAAATCATGGTGAACTTAGAAGATGTGGTAGGCCTGATTGACAAACTTAAGAGTAGTAAATCACCAGGACCGGATGGTATACATCCCAGAGTTCTGAAGGAACTGAACAATGAAATTTCAGACCTATTAGTAAAAATTTGTAACCTATCATTGAAATCATCCATTCTACCTGAAGACTGGAGGGTGGCTAATGTAACCCCAATATTTAAAAAGGGCTCCAGGGGCGATCCTGGAAACTACAGACCGTTTAGCCTGACTTCAGTACCAGATAAAATAATGGAAAGTGTTCTAAGCATCAAAATCACAGAACATATAGAAAGACATGGTTTAATGGAACAAAGTCAACATGGCTTTACCCAAGGCAAGTCTTGCCTCACAAATCAGCTTCACTATTTTGAAGGAGTTAATAAACATGTGGATAAAGGTGAACTGGTAGATGCAGTGTACTTGGATTTTTAGAAGGCATTTGACAAATTTCCTCATGAGAGGCTTCTAGGAAAAGTAAAAAGTCATCGGATAGGTGGCAATGTCCTTTCGTGGATTACAAACTGGCTAAAAGACAGGAAACAGAGAGTAGGATTAAATGGACAATTTACTCAGTGGAACGGAGTGGGCAGTGGAGTTCCTCAGGGATCTGTATTGGGACCCTTACTTAGACGACATCCTCATTTTTTCTCAATCTACTTTTCAGCATCAGGTATATGTAAAAATAGTGTTATAACAACTCGGAGAATACCATCTACATGCTAAACTAGATAAAATGCATTTTTAATACATGATATTATCTTTCTTGAGGTATATCATTTCCCCACTTGGCCTCTGCATGGATCCTGAGAAGCTGAAAGTGATATAGGACTGGCCTCATCAGTGGGTTTTAAGGCTCTATAGAGATTCCTTGACTTTACAAATTTTTACAGACAATTTATATATAAATACTCCACGTTGGCAGCTCCTCTCACATCGCTCACTAAGAAGGGGGCAGATTCCTAGAATTGGCCAGAATCAAAGACCTCAAAGTAGCCTTCCTCAAAGTCTCCTAGTTTCAACACTGAGACTCTCAAAAACCCTTAACCGTGGAAGTAGATGCATGCGCTATAGGAGTGGGAGCCATCTTGTCTCAGCACAATGAAATCAGAAAACTTATACCCTGCATCTTTTTTTCAAAAAAATTCTCACAAGCCAAAAAGAATTATACCATGAGTGATAGGGAACTCCTGGTTATAAAACTTGCCCTGGAAGAGTGGTTTCATCTCTTAGCAGGAGCCATTCACCCATTATCATTTACATGTAATGGAAAAACCTCCAATATCTCCAGCAGGCACAGCAACTAAATCCATGGCAAGCCAGGTGATCTCTTTTCTTTGTTTCGATTTTGAACTCCGGTATCAGCCAGCAAAGAAGAAAAGGCACGAGGATGTTCTCTCCCAGTCCTTCGAAATCTTGGATATACCAGAAGCACCCTGTCATATTATTGATCCAGCACAGATCGTGGCAGCCACAATGATCCCAGTTCTTCCCGGAAAGATGTTGGTATTTAAGCACCTGAGGGAGAAGATTCTTCAGTGGGCACATGATTCCCACAAATTTGGCTACCCAGGCACCAAGAAAACCTTGGAATTACTCTCTCACCACTCATTGTGGCTCCAAGTGTCACAAGACATTCTCCATTACATCAAATCCTTTCCTAATTGCGTGGTTAATGAGCAATTGCATGCCCATCCCTGAATGTTACAGCCATTGCCAGTTCCTGACAAGCCATGGACCCATACAGCCATGGATTTTGTCATCAATCTTCCACTGTCTAATGGCTGTACTACAATCTGGAAAATGGTAGACCAATTCTCAAAAATGGCCCACTTTGTGCCTCTTGTTGGGTTGCCATCTGCTCCAGAGCTGGTCCATCTCTTCTTTCACCATGTATTTTACATCCACAGCCTTCCACATGTTCTCTGATTGAGGAATGAAGTTCACTGCCAAATTTTGGAGAAACCTTTGTCAGGTATTCAAGGTCTCCTTAGATCTTTTGTCCGCCTACCACCCTCAAAACAATGGCCAAATAGAGGGGACTAAGCAAATTCTCTTGGCCTTCCTGAGAGCATATGTCAATGGCAAGCAGGATGTCTAGGCTTCCTTACTGACTTGGGCAAAGTTCTACCACAATAACCACATGGGCGAGTCCGCAAGTTTGTCACACTTCTACATAGTCTGTGGCTGACACCTAGGATACCACTTCTAGTACCTCTAACTGTTTCATATCCCACATTTAACACCTTGGCTCAAGACTTTGGGGAACTTTGGCTGAAGACCCCACAGCATCTTGTTTCATCCACCAAGAAATACAAGAAACAGGCTGATAAGAGTCGCTGTCTGGCACCACACTTCAAGCCTGGGGACAAAATGTGGCTTAATACTCAAAACTTTCACCTGAAGACCCTTTCCATGACGTTTTCTCCAAGGGCCCTTCTCAATTGTATGCCAAGTAGGACTGGTTAGTTACCAACTTTTCCTGCCTGCGACTCTCAGAGTTCATAATGTCTTTCATGTCTCCTTGTTAAAACCTCTACTCCTGTCTTGGCCATCACATCTGGTTCCTCAACCCTTTGAGGCAATATCTGAAGTTGACATGGAATATGTGGTACAGTCCATCTTGAATTCCAAATGCATCCAGGGAAGGCTGTATTACCTCATCTCCTGGAAGGGATTTGGCCCCCAAAAAAAAACTTGAGAACCAGCCTCTAATATCCAGGCCCCTCATCTCACCCGGAAGTTCAATTGACTCTTTCCCCATAAATCTAAGCCTAAGGGCTTGGGGGAGGGGGGCTTAGAAGGGGGGGGGTACTATAATGTTTGGTCAGCTGCAAGGCCATCCCATAGCTGGTCTCACTCACCTGGATACTGCAGAATTCCAACCAGCTGCTCCCACATGCCACCATCAGCCCCCTCCAACACCACTGGGACATCTGGACACCACCCCTGCCTCCTTTAGGCATATGCATGCCCCTTCTAGTTATGAAAGCCCCGTAGTGGAAATCAGGATCACAGCACTGAACTATGATGTCAGCTTCCTGGGTATTTAAACCCCAACAAGGCTCCCAAACAATGCCTCAACAACTGATCATCATGCCTTGCCTGCAGAATGCATTGCTTGCGTCTTCTTGCCTCATTCCTGCTTTGCCTTTTTCAGCCTGCCTTACTTTGTTCCTGCTTGACCTGTCTATCCCATTCTGGTCCTGCCTTACCTTCCCTCAGACTGCTTTCTTGTGCTCTGACCTTGGCCTGGAACCTGACACTGCTTGATCTCCGCCTGCCCCAACCATTGCCTGGAACCTGACACTGCTTGATCTCTGCCTGCCCCAGCCTCTGTCTGGGCTCTCTTGCTGCTTGCCTGCCACCTGCCCTGACCACAGCCTGTTGCCTGACCTCTGCTAGCTCTTTACGGGACCCATGCCTAAGTCCTGCTGGCCTCAGAATCCAAGGGCTCAACCTGTGGGGAAAGAGGCTGGTAAAGGAGAAACCCAGATCTGGTTCCTGTCCAAGCAAGTCCACCTCCTGCTGGTGAGGGCCCAGCTGGGTTACCGGGATGGGCTGCGCCAATCTCACTGCAGCACAAGGGCTCCCATCCCGTGACAGATGTATCCTGCTCAATAGTTATCAAAATCTGGATGTCATCTTTATGGATCTATGAGATGAAACCAAAATTATGGATCAATTTCCCCAGAATGTATAAATTATGAGAAAAAGAATATCACATATTGGTGGCTCATCAGCTGTGGAAGTGCCTTGTTATATATTTAACATCAGCAGTACTAAACAGATTTGGCAGTCTGACGATGCTTTGGAGCTATTATTGCTAGCACATAATTCATGACTCATCTCCGAAGACAGGTGCATTGTTTTTGCTGATAACTAAATACTATGGTATGTTGTAATACGCATAATGATATTTTCAGCATTTTTAAGTTCTTTTTTTTCCCTAGAAGTAAACAAAAAAAAAAAAAAAGCCTTCTACATTGTCTTTAAAGGAGCTTTGATAAACAGAGGTCATAATCTTCCTGTTGCTTAGTACACTCTGGACCAAAAAAAAAATCGGAAGCCGATCCAAGATTGCGATGTGGCGATAAAAAAAGGAGATCCTTTATTGAAACTTGCCCGACTCTGGCCGAGTTTTGCTCACAGTCGGAGCTGCCTCAGGGGCTTGTCAACACATCTGCTATAAATTCCGCACGCGCACCCGTCTTAAGATTTTCAAATATTACCAATTAGCTGAACAGCTTCATTCAGAACTTAACACAATGTCCAGCAATGTATGTTGAATCATTATGACCAATTAAATCTCAGTATTAAGAGGAAGCCTCATTTCAAACAGAGCAGGTGTTCTGGATTCCGGCGAAAAAGCTGCAGCACGTATTGGGGTGTAAAAAAAGTCACAATTACACCCCAGTACACGCTACATTACTGGACATTGTGTTAAGTGCTGAATCTATTTTTTATTTATTTATAAGCTTTTCTATACTGTCATATAGCACAAGCCATCAAAATGGTTCACAAACATAAGAAAATAAAAATTAAACTGTAAAACAATATAATAATACAATAATAACAATAATAATAAATTAGATAATGAAAAACTATAATAAAAGAAGAAAAAAGGTGTAAACATTATTAACAACCAGCCTTCATATTCCTAAAAGTAAAATAGGATAATAAAAATGAAAACACTAACAATCCCAGAAATAGTTATAAAAACTATCATAAAACTATAAATGGAATGGCATAATTAAATAATACTATTAAAAACAAAAATAAAACTTGAAAATGAATGAAGCTGTTCAGCTAATTGGTAATATTTGAAAATCTTAAGACGGGTGCATCCGTGGAATTTATAGCAGATCATTCCTGTCCCTTTCTTCTGCTGCAGACCTTCATAGAAGGGGTAAGGGGATGTGCTTTTTTAAAACTATTCTCAATAAATAGTGTAAAACGTTAGCACCATTTTCTTGTACAGCTGTATGTTTTTCTTACTTGCAGACTAGAAAATGGTGCTGGCCAGGCCTGGGATTTGCACCATTTTGTTGACATGAACTGCTTGCTGGTTTCAGGGCCAGCTGGCACCAATTTTCAAAGGACACTCTTGGGACAGCAGTGACTGGCTCTTGCCTGTTGCTTCCATTTCAAACCCCCACGGAAGGGATAAGTGGGGGCTGGGGAGGTCCCTGGCCCAGGCATATTTGTGGGTAATAGAGGGAACCAGGAAAACCTGGGAGCGGAAATTCATGGAAGTCCCGTCTATTACATTTAAAAATGTTTATTTCAGTTTGGCAAATGAACCACACCGAAATAAGCATTAAAACATGCTAAAAAAATCAATTAATAGCCCTCTGCCTCCCAAATGAAGAAATAAACCAAAATAAATGTATTTGGCCTGCAGAAACCTATTCAGCAGTGGCTTCTTTCTGCCACCTTCCCATACAAGCCATGCTTGTGGAATAATCTTGAAATTAATGTGAAGTGAACATTTTCTACAGTCTCAGCCAGAGACGTCTGTGGTTCTTTCAAAGTAATCTTAGGCCTCACAGTGACCTTCTGCAGTAGTTTCCTTAACCAACAGCTGCTGACTAAGGACGGATGGCCTGATTGTAGCAGCGTCTTGGTGGTGCCAAACTGTTTCAGTTTACAATGATGAATTTGACAGTGCTCCAAGGGATATTCAAACACATTGAGATTTCCTAATAGCCTTCGCCCAGTCTGTACTTTTGAATAACATCATCCCGAAGTTCTTCAGACAGCTAATTGTTTGGCATGTTTTGACCTTTGCTTCAAATTCACTTTATATAGCAAACAGATTGATTCTTCATTCAGGATTATTGGAGTCAACTCAGCTACTATAATTGGACACTGGTGGGCTCTCTGAACTTATTACGAAATTTGCTAAAGCAAGTTTTTGAACTGGAGGTAATTTAGGTTTGCTATGACAAAGGGTGTGAAGACTTATGCACTAGACTTTTTTTTTTTTTTTAATTCTTACAGTAATTACTTTTATAATAATTCAATAATTGTTCTTTCATGATGAAAGTATAGATTATGTTATATAGATTAGTAAACACTGACACTACACAAAAGAAGCTAAGGCAATTTTCCAAACACTCAACAAAATACAAAAAGGGAAAAGTCTACAAGAATGATCACCCAACAATGGATTTGTGTGTATATATGGTATACTGTATGAGCTAGTATCATAAAAATGCTGTGCCATTAAACAGGCATCATAGCCTTAAAATATAATCTTCTACCAGCCCAACCACTACCACCCATTCAACACAGATAGTGTAGCTTCTGGCAAATTTCTAATTGCTTTGGTTATTTTTTTATGCAAATAAAATATGATAATAAATGATCAACACTTATCTTGTCGTTCTTCAAGTGATGAAAATGGGAAAAAACGCACTGCATAAGGATAAATAAAGAGCACACAGATGTGAATGACTCTACATTGCCTGTATCTTTTGCTAATAAGCAGGTTGTGTATACAAATAGAAATAGAAATACAAATGAAACACATACTTTAAAATGTCTGTTTGTGAATGCCAGAAGTCCGAATAGTGAGACTGGAGTGTTAGATTGTAAGGCATTATATGAAGATGTAGACATTATAGACATTTCAGAGATGTGGTGGAAGGAGGATAACCAATGGGATACTGTAATCCCAAAGTATAAATTCTATTGACGTGACAGGGCAGATAGAATAGGTGGAGGGCTGCTACTACATATAAAGCATAAAATAGAGTAAAGCATGATTTAAAAAAAATCCTGCAGGAAAGAAAAGCACTATGGAATCCTTATGGGCAGAAATTCCATGTATGAACAGGTAAGAGTATTTCAGCCGACATGGAGTCCCTTTTTCATTTGCATCCTGTGGCAAGGACCTATGGACCACATAAACAAGAAAGAGCATCTGTAATTTCATTATGGACCCAGGGATATACTTGGCCAGTATTGTCACGTTGATAAAGACAGACATGTTATGACCTTCTGCAATAATCCCACTAACAGGAAAAATGTATCTATTTGTCTGTTTATGACCTCCAGTGCTGCTGTATTGTCTAAGCAGAATACAACATTTTTATTGGCTAGCAAATGCTTCCAGATTCTTAGTGCCACTATCACAGTGAAAAGTTCTTTGAACAGGCTTCTCCTTGTCGTCTCTGATTGGTGCCACTTTCCTGGCTCTTTATATCTACACACCATACTCCTGGGGAAAAATTCCCAAAACATCTGCCTCTGGAGGCATCAGAAAATACTAAATAGCTCGTAAATACTACGGGTGTTTGCCATATCAAAACTCCATTAACATCTGCTAGAAAATGATTCCATATCTTCATGCTCTTCTTTATTTGCCTAGGCAACCTAATAAAATAATGTTTATTCTTCAGTCCCAATGTAGCTTTTGCCAGTCTCCTTATGAATACTCACCTCACTAGGATCACCCTACAGGTAAAGTTTCAGTGGCCTAGCAGTTCAATAGCTATTATCATCCTTTTCACTAATGGCTGCTAAGCATCACGCCCTGGTCATTTTACCCCCTACGTGAGGCAGGTGATAAATGTTAGCATGTCTGCATGGTAATATTTAACACAGAAGTAAAGCTGTGTTCTTGTGGCTTCCCCCAACCTAAAGGACTCATGGTCAAGGACTGAGAGCCACCTGTGGGGCCTCCCACCACTTCACAAAACCCAATTCTACAAAAAGCCACCTATAGGACCTCACACCCCTGCCAGTTTCTTGAATCAGTAACAAGCCTCTTTTGGGGCCTCTCATCCCCCTCCCAATCCCCTTATTCAAGAATAAGCCACCTCTTGGGGCTCTATTCACTTACCTCAAAGGCAGAAGAAGCCCCTGCAGGGGCTACTCTCCACTTCCCACCTGCCCACCAAAGACAGAAGACCATCTGAGGACTACTTCTCACCCATCTACCAAGAACGAAGAAGCTCCTTCTTGGGTTCCAAAGCCCTCTTGCTGACATGGGCACTGTGCTCCCAATGATGCTCCCTTTGTGATGATTCCTGATGTATCAAGCCACACATTTGGAAGTGCTGCTAAGCATCATCATTTGCAGAGTAGCAGCTGGCAGGAGGGTTCTCTAAGCCCTCCTGCCAGTGAAGAAGGAAGCAGCTCCAGAATACTAGTTTGCTATGTTAACAAGAGGTTAAATGCAAAGAAGAAGGGGAGGGGAAGTCATTTTTTTTAAATATAAATTACCTGCACCACCAAAAATACAGCTCTTCATGGCTGTGAGAGGAGAGGGCAAACAGCTGATTTGAGCAGCCATAGGAATCTCCCTGCCTCCTGGCTGCATAAGGGAGCTGGCAGTCAGCTGCCCCGGAGTTGCAGTGAAGGAAGGTGATCCGGTGTGGGGGGGGGGGAGGCAGAGCAGACGCCTGCGATGTAAGCTGGGAAGTGGGAGAGCCCAGGAAACAACTGATTTTTGTAGTGGCAGTACTGGGGATACTGCTGCTGCCCTAGTGAGCCAGAGATTTGCATCGGGAATAGCTAAGAAAATCCCTGGTGCTGAGCAGAGGTGGGCCATTATTCTGTAAGTGACCTGGGCAGTCACTTACAGTTCGTGGCAAGTTCAGGATCAAATTTTAAAATTTAAAAACAAAGAAAAAGAAGCAGCAAAAACGTAAATAAAGTGCCAATTTTGGGTGGGGAAGGCCTGCTAATGCTCCCACATTGATTTCAGGAGTTCAGGTGAGGTTCACCCAACTAGGGTAGCCGATAGGGATGTTCATTCATTTAAAAGGAAACTGCAAAATGCGACAAATAAGGATAATTTGTTTCATTCGGGGGGCTGAAAGGAATTGGGGATCCCCCTAATGAAACAAACCTTATTTGTTTGTTTTGTTTTAAACTAATGATTTTGGCCTAGGTCTAGGCCCGAAGCCTGGGCCTCACTTAGGGCATAGGACAAGACCCAAAACAGGAGCCGTGGCCTAGGCCCGAGCAAAACACTAGAGTCTTGGAGGAGGCACGAGCCGATGCCAGGGCCTTGGCCAAGACCTCCGAAAATGGAAATAAAGCAAAAACTTACCTGATCCATTGGGAAGCTGATGAAGGCTGGGTCCCAATGCTGGGGCCTAGGCCTGGACCCAGGCCCAGTGCTGCGACCTGACCTGGAGGCCAGGTCTTGACACCAGGGCCTTGGGACTAGGCTAGTGCACAGGCCCGATGCTGTGACCTGACCCGGAAGCCAGGTCTCAATGCCATGACCGGACCCAGAGGCCAGGTCCTGAAGCTGGGGCCTCAGCCTAGGCCGGGGCCCAATACTGTGACCCAACATAGACTCAGGCCTGGATTCAGTCCCAACCTCACGACGCAACCCAGAGGCTGGGTCTTGATGCCTGAGCCTCAGCCCAGGGTCAGGCCCAGGCCTCAGAGGCCAGGCCTTGGAGCTCTTCTTCAGGCATCCTCTTCTTTCTTTGGCCCACAAGTCAAATGATGGCATCTGTCCCAGCAGAAAGCAGCAATTTGATATACGGCAATTGCCATACATCAAAATGTTCCTGTATCCCTTGGCTGGTTTACTGCAGCCCCTCTCTCAGGTCTTGGGTCAGCACTCAGTGAGAGAGGGGGAGGGAACCAGAGGGCCATTGCTGTAGAGAACTGTGGAGCCACTGGGAACTGAGGGCTGTGCTGTGCCCCGATTCCTCTCTCCATCCCATCCAATCACTACTCAGGAAAGGAGGCAAGTGGGCAAGAACACAGTTCAGCTCCAGGAAGCTGTGGGAAAAAGGATCAGCCTCCTGCAAAATATGGATTTTCTATGTCCGGTCAGTACTTCTGACCAGACACTATACAGTGCATCTGAAGACCTGGCTATCCAGTCCAAAAATAGGCAGTTGGCAACCGTACACCCAACCCAAGATAATCAAGTGCCCAGATCTCTATTAAACTGTAAAAACAATATAGGAACATAAAGACTGTGCACAGGTTGGGAGGACCTTCTCTGACAGGGATATATGGTTTTGAAGTCATGACTACCCTAATTACTCCATTCCAACAGGTGCCCCAACCTGTATAACTAGCCCTAACTGGCACTAATGGAGGGGGAGGGTCAGGAGAGGGAAGCTTCAGTACACTTGTCCTGTGTTTTAAAAGGAGTTTGGAGGGGTTTTGAGAACCCTAATCATGAGAGTTGCAAAAGCTAAAATGACTAAAAGATGGGGAATTCTGTAATAAAATGCCCATGGATCCCAAGGGAGAATTGTGAAGACCCTCTATATATTGTTATTGTGGGGGAAATTTGTAAAGAAAGTGTTAAACCTTATTACGATGTCCCATGGGGTTTTTTGTTTTTCCTATAGTTGGAGCCTGTGATGCTGCTCAATGCTGTGGAAAATTCCCACCAGTATCAATGCAATTGAGCTAGCCCCCACCTTCTTGTGTGAATATGCTGAAAAGATGCTGCGAAGAGGCTGGTGGGATACCACATTTGAGTTCTCCATTAATCAAGTAATCCTGACCTCATCCAGATATGTAATTAGGTTCAAAAATTCCCACATGTTTATCCCTGCAACCTCATACAAAGAAGGGGGGCGTTTATGGACTAAAATTAGGTTCAAATTTTCTCTAAAGCACCCTTGGGATCTATTTAAACGGAGGTCACCCCTAGAGTACTGATCTCACTGAAGGGTGGCAGTTGAGAATTCAGTCAGTCTGGCTTTGATGGAGCGCGGGAGCAGGTGTCAGACCTTATCTTTTCAGAGTCTGCTCTAAAATGCCAGAAAACTAGTGAAATTGAGCAGAGAGAGGACAGGCATACCATTCTGTGGAAGAGTTTTGTATGAATGTGAGTGTGAGGCAAAAAATGTGTGTCAATGAAATTGAAGTTTAAAGTAAGAAATAAGTCATGGAAAGTCAGTTACTTGTTAAAATGTTGGTGTTCACAAAGAATTTGAAGTCCACCTTTGATAATCAGAGATTGCGAGAGAGAGAGAGAGAGAGAGAGAGAGAGAGAGAGAGAGAGAGAGAGTTTGTTATGAGATGGATTTAATACTACGCTTTCATTCTCACTGAAGTAAAATTTGAGATCTCTCCTTTGCTTAAATACTGTACAGCTGTATGGGTTAAATTAACATTTTCCCTGAAAAGTAACAAATCATACATAAGGGAAGAATTATCTATGACATGAATCACAGGTTTTAGATGGGAAATTATTTAATATTGAAACCTGTATAATAAGTTACAGTGTGGATTTGAGAATAATTCTGAATCTAAGAATAATCCTTGATAACAAGAAGGAAAATGCACAATTAGTATGGAAAAGAAATAGAATTTTGATTGTGCTTACAATTCTATGACAGTACAGAGAGAACAAATTCAGCATAAGAGAGCTGGCAACAGATTTCTGATGCTAACACAGCATTCCAAAGGGACACTAACAAACTCCTGGTGGTCCTTATATACTTACCTACAGTAGCAGTTAAGACAAAGTGACCGAGTGTGCCAGATTTATGAATAGAAAGGAAAGTGAATGAGAGTGTTTCTTTATTTCTCTCATATTGATTCTCAAATTTCCTCTGGGCTCTAGTGAGAACAGGGAAATTTAATTATTGTTGTTGTTTTTTTTAAATAAAAAATTAACCGGCCAAGTTCCAACAAGCCTTTGTGGACACTCATTTAGGGAACTCCTGTCTAGTACATTTTTGGAAGAAAAGTGGGGATAGAATATTGGAGAAACACTCTATTATTTTAATTAAAGCTTAGCTAGGTCCAGAAGCAAGCCAGGAGACTATGCTCCCCACACAGACCATGGAAAAGGAGTTCAATTTAGGTTCTTTAATTGCACCTGCTACCAGCATTTTGCCAGCCCATTGATTTGCCAATGGGCTGGCAAATCAATAAGAATTGATTTCACTGGCTTGTGTCAGCTAAGTTTTCATGTACCTCAATGACTAGCTAGACTGCAACACTGACAACATTACAGAGAAAGAGAGAGACATATAAAAACATAGGGACAGAGATAAGTAACTGTGTTAATAAAGGAAAGAACTCAAGACTCACAAAGACTAGAAAACATTTAAAAGAGCCCGTGAGAAAGAGGAAAGAGTAATTGAAAACATTCAGAGACAGATAATCTAAGGAATACACCTTGTCTTTTCTTACCTAAAATTCCATCTGAAATCAGTGCTCAGCTGCAGCTGAAAGACAAAAACGTAACACAAAGACTCATATTTCTTAAAGAAATTTCTTAAATAACCACCGCTATTACTAACAACGGTAACATGGAATAGACTTAGTTTTTGGGTACTTGCCAGGTTCTTATGGCCTGGATTGGCCACTGTTGGAAACAGGATGCTGGGCTTGATGGACCTTGGTCTGACCCAGTATGGCATGTTCTTATGTTCTTAGTGTTCCAGTTACAAGTAAAGCACCCCAGATTAGAGTGAAAATGTACTTATCTGATTGGTTATACAATAGTTAAAAGAATCAGTTCTCTTCTTAGTCAGGTTTTGAAGAATATGATTGATCAGATACACAATATTAAGAGGAAAAATACCCAGACGCCTCTGCTGTACTGTGGCCTGTCAGAGGTGAATGAACTCTGAGTGCCTTTCTAAGCATGACTTGCAGAATATCACTGAGATCGACCTACTGGCAGGCTCTATAATTACAGGCCAGAAAGGCATCAATGACAATATCTGCACCACAATACAGGGAAACTTGTTTTGCAGGAACCAGGATGCAGGCTTTTGTCTTGCAGATGACTATCTCAACGGACAGGAACCAGGTAAAAAGAAGATGCCTTTGAGGTTACAGCTTTAAATTAAATCCTGGTGCCAACCGACGGAATTCAAGCCTAGCTTCTATTCAAGACTAAGACTGCTATCTGTTTACACAACAAAAGAAGAACAGAAGAATACAGTGCATCAAAGCCAGGGTGATACAGGAACTTTTATCATGGAAGGGTGGTTTCAGGGAAGACTAGTAAAAGAATGATTTTTACAACTGAATGGAGGATGTCCTCACAAGCATTTCCTATACATGATAGATTGTCATGACAACAGCATAATGTATCTTTGTAAAGAAGTCTTTGGGCAGTCACGTCATTCATTCTGGAAACTTCGGTTGTGCTGTATTTTGATTATATAAATCAGGGCATGTCATATATTCATGGAGATGCTAGTTATTACTGATAGAGGGCATTTATATCGCATCTCCCAGGAACACTTGTCTTGGACTCTCTTTTAAACAGCTGAATAAATTATATTTTAAAATCTTTTGTTGAGTCGAAGTGTTCTTGTTGCCCTGGCTTTGAGTCCAGAAATTATACATTTTGGCACCCCAGATGGGACTTTAATAGCTGTTGTTATTATAATTATTAATTATTAATAAGCTGTAGTATTACTTTTGGTGGACAAAAGTATACTAGGTTCTTGAATGGCTAAATTTGGCTTTCCGTTCAAAGATAGTGAGTTGCCCACATGAGTGGAGGTTATCCCGGAGAATTATGAGTTCAGAGCAGATGTGGAATGACGTTGGATCCATTTTGTGAGTAAGTAACGAGAAAAAAAAAAAAAAAAAGGAAAAATCTGTAAGTATCAATGTTTTTATTTTATTTGTTGTACAGTGTATATAGATTGTGTGTGAAAGAAAAGAAATAGATGCCTGTAGTCTTAAAACAATCCTTTATTGCAGTGGAGACACAAGGGTAGCCCGACTCTGGCCAAGTTTCGCCGTTTCAAAACGGCTGCCTCAGGGGCTTACAATAATCTTCTTGAATTCATTAGGCCTTTGCTAGTGGAGTTCTGCTATCGCAAATGCTTCAAGACGCAACATAAGAGATCATACAGCTCTTTATATGATCACATTATATTCTTAGTCGATATATAACTAATGAATTCAAGAAGATTATTGTAAGCCCCTGAGGCAGCCGTTTTGAAACGGCGAAACTTGGCCAGAGTCGGGCTACCCTTGTGTCTCCACTGCAATAAAGGATTGTTTTAAGACTACAGGCATCTATTTCTTTTCTTTCATCCTGACGGCTATTATAGATCGCCTTCCTTCGTGCTTTATAGATTGTGTGTTACATTGAGATTAGAATACTTTTTGCAAAATGTTCTTTAATATATGTTAGGGAGACAGGACATGAGTTGATGATTTGATTAAAATCAGATTGAACAGTTGGAAAAAACAGAGGGGTAGCCAGCACTAGTCAGTCTGGGATCTTTTGTCCTCAGACCGCATGGCTTTGGGCTCGGCAGCAGTTTTAATTTACACCTGGGGAGCTGCTGAGTAGAGTAGTGGTGATTGTGTAGATTCAGAAGGAGAAAGAGGGAATAAGTTAAATTTGGTAAGTTGAAAGTTATAATTAGTATGATAAGGTGTTTTTCGTTAGTGGCTTTTTACCAAAGTTTAGATGTTAAACAAAAACAAATGCGGTGCTTTTAAAACTAGAAACTGCATGGCTGGATATTATAGTTTACAGCTGTCTGTGATCAGAGGTACATAAATGCCTCCAGTTTATTTTAGTCTATGAGATTTATTTTTATCAGTTCATATTTAAGTTTGCTTTGGAGTTAACGCGTGATTGCTGTTAGGGTATCATTAACCAGAGAAATGAATTTTTTCAGTTTTATGCTGTTTTGCTTCTCCCCCCTCCCTCTCAAGGTATAGGGCTGAATGATGTAGCCATGGCTGGCCACAAGGACTCTTATGTTCACTGTAAATGTAGAAGAAGAATAACCAGCCCAGCAAGCTTCACACATTTTTTTCTTATACTTATCTGTTTCTCTTAGTTTTTGGTTTTATTTCCCACCATTAATGCAGAGATGCTCATATTTGCATCTAAGTTTTTAGAATTGTGTGATTAACGAGAGTTTATTGTGAAGAGATTTTAGCACTATGTGCAGTGTGTTTCATTTCATTTGGTAAGAACGAAAGCATGAACCTGTGTTTATTTAAAGCCATTCATAATTAGATTTGATTTATCATTGGAGAGGGATGTATCGTTTTTTTTCTTTGGTCAGGGGTATAGGCAGAGAGATAGGAAGGAAAAAAAATATATATATATAGCACAAGAGAGCGACTCCATGTTAATGAAATGATCTGTTTAAGTGCTTTATCACTTAACAAACCTAGTCATTGAGTGTAACAGTTGTTTGGCGGGAGAGGAGGTGAACCCCCCCTTAGGAATGTGTTTGAGAAGAAAAAAAAAAAATTTGGGAGTGAGTCACTTTTAAAATGAATTGCACAGTTCTGCTGAAGTAAGAGTTTTAAGGTTTTTGTTTGATATAAATATTTGATTGAGTATGTCAAAGGATGAAGTGCAAGGTGATAGAAGAGGGAGTAATGGAGTGGACTGGTCAGTTTGAAAATGGGAATTGTGGGTTGTTTGAAAGTTGGCGGGAGTGAATTTGATGCTATTCGCAGGGACCTAGTAATGTTAAAGAGGGAAGAGATTTCTTTTATGTTGATGCAGGTAGTTAAAGTGCTTTGGCAGTATGTTAACTGTGCGTCATAATGACAGAATGCATATGCAGAAGGTTGTGAGGTGGGAAATTTAGAATGTTTTGGGTAAAAGTAGAGAAAAGATGTAAGTCAGTTGCATTTAATTGTGTGAAGATATGATTTATTTTAAATTAAACACAGGTCAGAAATAAACGGACGGCACTAATATGCATGACCTTTATGTGGCAGTATGTGTTAATTACAGTATTTATGTTATATTCTCAGGATAGTTCCCAGTTTTGATTATATCTCACTAGCTGCTAACTTTTAGAAGTAAGGGAATGAATTAGGTTGCTTGTTTTGATGGGAGTTCAGGTATTGGACGTTTGTATTGTGGACTGGTTAGACGATATGTAAAGGAGTAAGATTGTGAGACGGTGAATAGCAGAGAGTTAAGCAGCAATGCCTATTATCTATTTATGTGCCAGTAAGAAAAACTTTTGGTTAATGCATATTAGTATGTGCCATCCTTTTATTTTGCAGACTTCCAGACTCCTAGCTGATATGTCTGTGCTTTTGGAAATGATTCGTATTTCTATTTAGGGTATTTACAGGATTTGGTAGTAAGAACTTTGTGGAACATATGCATATTGGATGGAAATAAAATGACTTCTAATTAAGTGCAAAGTTGTCTGTTTTAAGTTTCTCTTTTAGAAGGCGAGTTAGGAGTTTACAAGCATAGGAAAACAAAAAGGTTTTAGATTTGTAAAAGGAAGTAGCTCTTATCACAGGGGACAGCGCCTCCTAGGGGTGGACCATCATAGAAAGGAAAGTAGCTTTATGACTGCTTTTTTCTGAATTAAGGTATAACAGCAGTTTGACTTTTAAGGAACCTGTAATGTCATTTTTAAATTTTATTTTAATCATTATATTAACTGTTATATATTAGATTTCTTTCCAGGGTACCAAAGCACAAAGCGCATCTGTCTCTGTTCTATGGGAGATGAAGAATGCAGTTTATTCCAGTTTGATTCCTTTTTCATTTTTAATAGATCTATTCTACTTTTAATCCTGAGTTTTTGTTTTCTTTTGTGGATCGATCCAATTCTTTTATATTTTTACAGTATTTTTTAATTTTTGAGCTCAAACGTTTGTCATGTTGTCTGTTCTATGTTACATGTGTAAACTGAGGAATGAATGAATGAATGCATTATGTGGTCAGTGCTGTGACATATATGTTTTAATGTACAGTCTGAGTATTTATGTTTGTGGTCTGGACCATTGCATGATGTTTTGAAATAATGTGGGGATTATTTGGCAAATTAAATATAGGGAGTACGTGACATAAAAGTATTTTCTTACTACTTAATCGGCTTTGTTGCACTTTTATTTAGGTTTGACTTCATACACATGCATCTAATCTAAGGAGCTAAGAGATTCTGCCCTGACATCATCACTGAATCCTACTAAAAGAACTATATACGCACTGAATGCAGAAATTATTCTTGGTCACAGACTTTCTTACATCTTATATGGATTGCAAGGCTTACAATTTATACCTGATTTTTGCTTTTTTCTTTGTTCTGTGGGAATGACTTTATGCAGAATCTAGGTTCTTTCATTCTCTGTCAGCACTTAGGTGTTCAGGTTAATGATATTATTTGAAGTGATGATGTTTTTATTGGTTTGTATGTTCCAAGTTAAGTAGTATTTTCCAGTCTTAGACTTTATAATACTTATATGCTGAATCAGCTAAATGCATATGTACAAGGTTTTTTTATCTTTATCTATGGAAGCTGCTTTGATCACATAGAGGGTGCAGTGTTCAGTGTGATTCAAATATGATAATTTAGGGTTCAAGAGGGAGATCTCTTTATATTTCTCTTCCACACCAGCATAAGTTATAAGCTATTCCTATTCTTTTGTTTTGCAGCTTGCACTTAGGGTAATCACTTTGCTGATCTTTAATATTTCAATATTCTATTTTTTATTCTAATGTTTTCGCTGAACCCTTCTTTGAATATCTTTTTACTATGCCACTATTTACTAGATTTTACCTAATGACTGTTTCACTCTCTTTCACAAAGATTTCTTACTAGTGTAGCCTGTGATACTTATTATGAGATTGTTCTCCTTGAAACAAATACATACCTTACACATGAGGAGCTCTGCTATGGGGATCTGTAACATTTTATTACTATATCTTTGGGTATATTAATTGCTCATTGTTCTTTTCTTCTTAGCTTGGCCCTTTCACTATAAACTCTATCTGTGACTTATAAGCTAGTTGGTTTCTATTTAGGATTCCAAAGGGGAAGATATAATTTTTCTTAGTTCTGTCTTCGAGTTGTATTAAATTTCTTCCTTTCCCTGTGCAAAGACTCACACTGATGGTTTATCAATTCTGCAAAGTACATTATTTTGTTTTAGTTCACATAATATGCTAAAGACTTTCTCATAGTGTCAGCTTTTACTTGTTTTTATGATTATTCCCAATTACACTTAGGCTTACCATCATTTAAGAAGGGTATGAGCCCCATTTCCCCTAGAAGTATCTGAAGACGAAGCAGTATTACTAGCCATCAGCTACCTTAATAACTAATACCCCTCGACTGACATCGGTTTAGAAACCTTGCCATACACAGCTGTATTATCTCTTGGACATATGATTGCCATAAGCGAATTAGGACTGTCCATACAGTGAGTGCTTTCACTGCTACAGGTTGTGGTCATAATACTGCATAGCACCATTAATACCCTACAGAATTAGTATGATGTTTTGGACTTTTGCTATGCCTTTGCCTATCATGCATATGCCTTTGTATTTGATCTTCCATCACTACAGCATATGACTAGAATATGTCTTATGCTTTGCAACACCTTTATAACATGTATGCACAACACAGTATGAGTTCTTCTATTGATTCTTGTTTCTTCTATTCTATTGGTTTCTTTACTTTTCTGGTAAGGTACATTGATTATATCCCTGTTTGCCATTTTAATGAATATTATCCTGGGTAGTTGTTCATAATAAGAGTACTCCTTGAAAAGATTTGCCCAAGATATCTAGTATTCTATGAGAAACATAGTACTTCCATACTAGTCTCTCTGTGTACTTATCATTACATGTTATACCACTATTATGTACTTACTTGATTCTGAAAGATAACATATGTGATTATGCTATTATGAAGTAGGGCCTTTTTATAATGCAGGTATTTGTATAGCTCCATTATAGAGCTAATAGCTACCTAGTGAAAATTAGTTTTGATGTTATTGTTTGATTAACTAGTGAATGCTTGTGGGAGTATCATTCATATTAATTAGGAATCTAGAGGGACACACACCTATGCACTACACCTGATAAATACCAAGGTTAGTGGTTAGGACACATTTTTAAGTTCCTTTGTCATGGCTCATCATCGAAGATTGATTGATGTGACACCTGTCCATTAAAGGTGTCCCATAGAGGGAAATGAAGAATATGATTGATCAGATACACAATATTAAGAGGAAAAATACCCAGACGCCTCTGCTGTACTGTGGCCTGTCAGAGGTGAATGAACTCTGAGTGCCTTTCTAAGCATGACTTGCAGAATATCCCTGAGATCGACCTACTGGCAGGCTCTATAATTACAGGCCAGAAAGGCATCAATGACAATATCTGCACCACAATACAGGGAAACTTGTTTTGCAGGAACCAGGATGCAGGCTTTTGTCTTGCAGATGACTATCTCAACGGACAGGAACCAGGTAAAAAGAAGATGCCTTTGAGGTTACAGCTTTAAATTAAATCCTGGTGCCAACCGACGGAATTCAAGCCTAGCTTCTATTCAAGACTAAGACTGCTATCTGTTTACACAACAAAAGAAGAACAGAAGAATACAGTGCATCAAAGCCAGGGTGATACAGGAACTTTTATCATGGAAGGGTGGTTTCAGGGAAGACTAGTAAAAGAATGATTTTTACAACTGAATGGAGGATGTCCTCACAAGCATTTCCTATACATGATAGATTGTCATGACAACAGCATAATGTATCTTTGTAAAGAAGTCTTTGGGCAGTCATGTCATTCATTCAGGAAACTTCGGTTGTGCTGTATTTTGATTATATAAATCAGGGCATGTCATATATTCATGGAGATGCTAGTTATTACTGATAGAGGGCATTTATATCGCATCTCCCAGGAACACTTGTCTTGGACTCTCTTTTAAACAGCTGAATAAATTATATTTTAAAATCTTTTGTTGAGTCGAAGTGTTCTTGTTGCCCTGGCTTTGAGTCCAGAAATTATACAGTTTATATTGTTATCTAAATCAGCAAAGAGAAAAGTGTTAAGTGTTGATGTTGAAAATGTTAATGCACATTTTTTTTTATAATTCTGCCAATATTCTCAGGATGTTAAAAAAACAAATAAAACTGAATACCTAAATGTTAAATGCAATTGTAATCCATCTGATTATTGCTTTCAAGACTCTATCTTCCCTATCTATAGCTGAGAGACTGCCTGGGTGGATTCAGTCCCTTGTTTCCTTTGAAAAGACCCAGTTGAAAGAAAAGCAACAATTTTCTCTACCAGCCTTCACTTTGGGTAACAACTTACAGTGACTCACTCCCTACCAACAGAAACCCCATTACTTACTATTGTCACCGTACCACTGAAGCCATTACCCCAAAGCGACTGATTGGTTAGATCTATTCCAGAGGTGTGGGTTGGAGGGTCTTGAGTAGCCCTCAAAAGGAGCTTCATTATTCTTTTGAGGTGTGTGGATGGTGGAGTTCAGAGTTAGGAAATATCTAGGCCTCATGGATCCTAATCTGCTTGGGTGTTCTGGATATGCCTAATAAATATGCATGAGATAGATTTGATACACCACGTGAAAAATCCACATATACAGGAAATAACTAGTAATAACTACGTAAATGAAAATCCTGAAATGATATAATGAGTGGATGAGCTCAAAGAGACCTCATATTTAAATGCCAGCAGGCTAAGCTAATGTAAGCTTTTAATAGCATTCAATCAATTTTTAATCATTGGTCTCAATGGGCTGAATTTCAAGGGCGCGGAAAGCTGCCCGTTTAAACGGGCAGCTTTCCGCGCCCTTGAAATTCAGCCCATTGAGTTAGATTTGATGCATTCTGCTTTAGTCATATGCAAATATATATATATATATATATATATATATATGTATATATATATATATATATATATATATATATATATATATATGTGTGTGTGTGTGTGTGTTTTTATGCATATCTATATCTTAGGCAATTCATTAAGGATGTCCTGGAAACCAGGGCACATTGGTTTTCATGAAAATTGGAGATTGCCTACCCATGGTTTTATTTGTCTGTTAATATTCTATGGTCAATACAAACTTTTAGGAGCTTGAGGATTTACTTTAGACCTTCAATCCTGGTCCGGAGATTAGATATAGATTTTTTTCAAACAATTTCTCTGGAGTGGGACTTGTTTGGAAGAAGTGTTTTGTTTTGTTTTTTAATAGGGTATCTTTGCAGCATCTAGATATGAGATGGATTAAGTAGTTGTAGGGAGGGATGGGGACATGTAAAATGAGTGGGAAGTTTTTCTGAAGGGTGGTTAATGGATATCATCTAGAGGGGGTGAGGATATTTACAGTGATGTACCGATGGCGCCCAGGGGCCAATGCATTTGTGTGCCTCTCTAGTGACCCCCCCCCCCCCTCCTTCTTGTACTAATGCTTAAGGTCATAGAAAATCAGTTCCATAGAAAATCAGTTCTAGACAAAAGAATTTGAGGGGGGAAGCCAAAATGACATTTCCTCATCACACCCACCTCCATAGCATGGCCCTCTGCTTTAAAATCGGCTATAAAAAAGTCTTAATAAGAAAATCCAAAGGGTCTTCTGCATAATTTTAAAAAGCTGGCTAGTTTCACACTTCTAGTAAAACTACTATTAAAATTATTTGATAGCCTCATTCAACTAATTTTATATGGCTATGAGAGTGAAGTCTGGAATGTATACAGGAAGGGACTGAATGTCAATATAAATCCTGCACCTCCAGTTCTGTAACACACCGTGCATGCACAGAAATTCCCCCCACAACGGAGCTTGGATGTTTCCATTACAGCTCATCATAGATAGAAATATTTTCAAATTCTGGTGTCATCTCACAGTAATAGCAGCATAAACACATTCCTCTACCAAACATGTTGTGAACTAACACAAAACCCTGCAAAAAAGATACTCAAAACTTATACAGTAAACCTTTCATAATGTAACAGTAGTAACTCAAACAAGAAACCTACCTGTGAAAAAGCACAGGTAAATATTATACTGGGTCCCAGAATAGCAATACACCACCTACTGGGGAAACAGAACAAACCCAATTGCAATAGATCCCTACACAGACACTACACGCCAGCAGAATCTCTCATCTTGGTCACATACGCAGAGCAGACAGACCATCACCAAATACAGAATAAAGGATCACAAATTAGAACCAGCAATATGGAGATAAAAACTGAAATGGAAACACCAAGAAGCCAGACTCTGGGGTAGATTTTAAAAGGTGCGCACGGGAGTAGATTTGTTTGTGCATCCCGGCGCAAACAAATCTACTCCCGACTTTATAATATGCGCGCGCTGCCACGCACATGTTATAAAATACAGGGTCGGCGCGCGCAAGGCTGCGCAAACTCGGCATTCTGCGTGCGCCGAGCCGCGCAGCCATCCTCCTTTCCCTCCGAGGCCACTCCGAAATCGGAGGCCTCAGAGAGAACTTTCCTTCTGGCCCCCTCCACCTTCCCCTCCCTTCCCCTATCTAACCCACCCCCCCAGCCCTAACTAATTCCCCTCCCACCTTTATTTTACAAGTTACGCCTGCCCGAGGCAGGCGTAACTTGCACGCACCAGCCAGCTGTCGGCGCCATGTTCCGGTCCGGGGCTGGTCCAGAGGCCGCAGCCACGCCCTGGAACGCCCCAGGGCCGGAACCACACCCTTGGCTCTGCCCCCGGAACACCGCCGATGACGCGCCGGCCGTGACATGCCCCTGACACGCCCCCCCAGGAAAGCCCCGGAACTTACACGCGTCCCGGTGCTTGTACGCGCCGCCGAGCCTGTGCAAGATAGGCTCGGTATACGCAGGGAGTGGAAGGAGCAGCTTTTCGGGGGTTACGCGCATATCTTACACAAGTAACCCTTTGAAAATCTGCCCCTCTGTGTGTAACAATGGAAAAACAGAACAACCATTCCTCATAAAACAAATAAAATCAAGAAACATAAAGCATCAATTATAATAGTAAAACCATACTAATAAAAGAATATTTTAAAACTAATGACAAATAGAATAACTTCTATTAATTAAAATCATATACATTTTTTAAAAATTTCCCAAGCACAAATTAAATATTTGAAATCAGCACATATATCAAATAACACCCAATAATTAAAACTAATAAGGATAAAAAAAAAAGCCCTTGGTGTCCATACCTGGGAAATCTTGATTTCCAGTCACCCTCAGACTGTTGAGGATTATGGGGTTAGGAGAGGGGGGCACACAATCTTTATCTTCGTTGTCATATACTACTTGCATGCCCATTCTTTCTCAGACATATATAGTATATACATGCTCTTATACACACCCACAACTTCTCTCTCTCACAGACACAGGCACCCTCTCAGGCTCTAAGACCTCTCATCCCCCCTCCCCCCCACATGTTCTTACTCCCCCCGATTCTCTCATATACACACACTCTCTCACTCTCACTGGTTCCCTTACATACACACACACACATCTAGGCAAGCTCCCAGTCATTCTCACACCACTCCCCACCCCCCAGGCCTGCACACATTCATTTTCACACACGCACAGACCCTCAGGCAGGCACCAATTCATTCACACACACACACACACACACATACATACACACATACACACACACACACACACAGGCAAGCATCCATTCTCATACAGACAGACCCCAGGAAGGTAGGTACCATTCATTCTCATACACAGACACACTCCCACGTAGATACCCATTTATTCACACACACACCCCCAGGCAGACTCCCATTCATACACATGCACACATATATGCAGACCCCCCTCTCTTTCTTTTGCCAGCAACCTCGGAGCCTCTCTCTTTCCACTGTTGCTGCTATCACTGCTGTCGCATGGCTATTGGGGAGGTTCTGATTGCTGTTACGGGCACTGAAGCCCATTCTGCTGCCTCCTCTGTGCAGGCCCTGTGATATTAAAAATTTGCGGGGCTTCCAGTTCCTCCAAGCTGATCTCGTATATTGTGAGATTGGCATAGAGAAAGTGCTACCCATGCACATTCCCAAGATAACATATTCCAATCACTAAAAATTCAAAAATAATTTCTTTAACTTTTCTGTCTGATCTTAGTTTTCTAATCGGTTGTTAACAGGTCTTTTTTACACCTTCCCTTTCTTGGGCTTTTGCCAATTCCTTTTACAGGGTCTCTTTTTTTTCTGTTTCTTTTCTCTTCACCTGTCTTCTTCTCCTCTTCCCTCAAACACACACTCAAATTCTCATTCTCACATGCTGTCACTCTCACACATACTCAGGCTCTCATTCTCATACATTGTCTCTCTCTCTCCCTCTCTCGCTCACACATACACTCAGGCTCTCATTCTCACACATTGTCTCTCTCTCTCTCACACACAATTACACACACAGGCACAGGCTCTCACATTCACATGCTGTCTCACACATACATATACCTTTCACTCTTACATGCTCTCTCTCAAAAATAAATACACACTTCTCTCTCTTTCACATGCTGACTCACTCTCTCACACACACACACACAGGCTCTCTCACTCCCACATGCTGTCTCACACAAATACATAGGCTCTCATTCTCACACGCTGTCTCTCTCTCACATTCACACACTCAGGCTCTCATTCTCACATGTCTCTCTCTAACACACACATTTATTTATTTATTTTATTTATTTAAAAATGTTTGTGTACCGCTTTAACAATTTGGAAATTAATCAAAATGGTTAACAAAAAACATAAATAATCTATGTTTAAAACTATAAATATAATTAACTAAAAGCAAAATAAAATACGTAATAATTCATCCAAAGACATACCAAATATAGTGCCTTCATAATTATTAAATACGTAGAGTAATTAATGAGGGAAATGTAATGAGGATATGAGAGTACTTTCTTGAATATTCATTTATGTTTGAGGGTTAATCAGAGTGTTGTAAGCTTTCTGAAACAAATACGTTTTTTAAAGTTTTCTTAAATTGTTGTACTGAAGGTATGAGATGGAGAGAATCAGGTAATGAGTTCCATAAAATGGGGCCTGCTACTGAAAAAGCCCGTTTTCTAGTTAATTCAAGTCTGGCCAGTTTAACTGTGGGTATGTCTAAGAGATTTGTACAGAAAGATCTGAGTTGTCTAGTAGGTTTGTAGATGCGAAGATTAGTGCAAAGCCATGTCGATGAGGCATTATAAATGAAGGCATGGATGATTGTCAATACTTTATATTGTATTCTATACTTAACAGGCAACCAATGAGAAGAGAATAGTACTGGAGTAATGTGATTTCTACGGGAAATGCCTGAGAGAATCTGGGCAGCTGAGTTTTGTATTAATTGTAACGGATACATTGCAGAATCAGATAAGCCTAAATATACTGCATTACAATAGTCCAAACCCATGAATATCAAGGATTTCAAGACTGTGTGGAAGACACGAAGAAAAAGCAACGGTCAAAGTCTTTTCAATAGGTGTAATTTGAAAAATGATTTTTTTGTCATAATAGAAATATGATTAGACATTGAAAGGTCTGAATTAATTGTAACACCCAAACTAGTGGCATGAATATGAATTGAGATTCAAATTCCCTTAAAATTTAAATGAGAAGGAGGTCTATGGAAGAGTTGGAAATTGATGAAAAGTATGTAAGTTCAGTTTTGGCCGGATTTAATTTTAGCCGATTGTGATCAAGCCAATAATTAATTGTAGAGAGATACAATGCAATTATAGAAAATGTGTCAGACCAAGAGGTTTTATAAGGAACTAACAATTGAATGTCATCTGCGTAGATTCTCACACGCTGTCTCTCTCTCACATTCACACACTCAGGCTCTCATTCTCACATGCTGCCTCTCTCTCTAACACATACATACAATCAGGCTCTCATTTTCACATGCTGTCTCTCTCTCACACATACACATACACACACACAAGCACAGGCTCTCACACTCACATGCTGTCTTATACATACACACAGGCTCTCACTCTAATATGCTGTCTCACACACACACACACACACACACACACACACACACACACGCTCTCACATGCTGTTTTTCTGAACATGCAGGCTCTCACTCCCACACACAGTCTTTCAACTCATTCTCTCTCTGACACACTCAATCTCTCAACTCACTGTCATACACACACACACACACACACACACACACACACACTCTGCAGGGCCTCAGCCTCTTTGTGGGTCATCATGGGATGAGCTCCACCATGGCCCTGATATTCTCGAGCTGCCGCAAGGTGGGATTTACAGGAGCCTAGCTGCCGGGCCTCCTCTTCTCAGGTCGCCGTGAGGTAGGTTCCGCAGAGTCCCTGCTGCCAGGTCTCCTCGGGCCGCCGCAAGGTGGGATCCACAGCGGATCTGCTACCAGACCTCCTCTTCTAGGCCACCGCAAAGTGAGATCCATGGTGACCCTGCCACAAACGCTGCTCCTCTTCTGCATGCTCCTCCTCATTCCTGCTCCATGGCTCCAGCAACGTTTTTCTTCCAGGGCCAGGCAGGCAGGAAGAAGGAGTAGCATCTGGAGATTAGTTTTTCTTCAGGCTGTGGTGGGATGAGCTCCACCACAGCCCTGCTAATCTTCCTGCTGTGTGCGGCCGGCATACAGCATAGAAGTAGCTCACTTACCTGCTCAGCTGCTGGTGGGATGAGGTCCGCTGGCAGCCTCATGGGCCTCCCTGTCAGCCATCAGCACCCCCCTATAGGCCTGCACCCAGGGGCATTGGCTCCCCTGCCCCACACCCCTTGGTGCACCACTGAATATTTAGGGGTGTTTTAATTATGGTGGCCCTAGTAAGGCACTTTACTTGTTTCATACTCTATTGAGATAAGATATGCAGCCAATAACTATAATTAAAGTAGAATGAAGAGGAAGGAGGAAGAGTGATTGGCAGGTCTGGGTGGGGAAGCGTAGCTGTGGATAAATGTTGATAAGAAGGAGGAAGAGTGAATGGTCCTGAATTGGGTTTATTTTAAAAATAGTCTTTTAAGAAAGGAGGTAGGATAATTAAAAGGTCCAGGGGCGGTCAGCTGTAGATTGGGCTGCTAGGAGGAAAGAAGGTGAATGCCTGGTCCATCATGTGGGTTAATTTGGTAATGGTGCATACAGCACAAAGGGAAAGAAAAAACTAAAATAAAAATGTTGGGTCCATTTTTCCCTTTTCCCCTCTGCCACTGCCACTGTCACCACTAAAGCCCTGCTTGGCACCTCCTCCAGATCCCCCAGACCCCTCCAAGCACTCACCCATCTGCAGGTGTAAGGGGGCAGAGGCAATCCCCAGTCACTTCTGCCACAATCAGGGCTCAGTGTCAAAATAGCACCGGCAGATCCTGAGGCCAATGTTATTAAAATTTATTGAACTCTGCTTTGAAGCCATTCCAGGTAAAAAGCGGAATATCAAATGTCAATAAATAATTAATAAATCCATGCATTTAGTTGTGTGGAGGTCTATCTGTTCCTCCCTACAGACGTAGCTCCATGCAACAAAATGTAGCCAGCTTTAGGGCCCACTAGTGCCATTTGGAAATGGAGACTTGAAGGGGCGGTAACGACTGGGATTGCTCTTGCCCCTTAGACCTGTTGTTGCGCTGGAGGTGGACTCTTGGCCAGGTGCAGGGTTGGTACAGCCCTCTGGTCGGACCCAGAGAGTTCCTGCCACCAGGAGGTGGAACACAGTAGGAGACAGAGGCTAGCTGGAGCTTCGCCAATAGCAACCCGGGGTTTTGGCAGGTTGAGCCCTTGGGTACCGGGGCCGCCTGGTCTTACGTGGGCCTCGCAGGGTTTCAGAGAGGAAGTGCAGGGGAGTGTCAATGTTCAAGCAAGCAGCTTCAGGAATCACAAGAGGCCAGAAGAGTGTGTCCGAGTGGATAGCGAGGATCAAGGCCAGAGTATCAGTCCAGAATGGTCAGCCGAAGCAGGGGTCTGGGAGTAGTCAGGTCAGGCAAAGGTCAAGTTCCAGACAGCAGTCAGATGTGGTCTGTGGACAGGCAGAGGTCAGTTCCAGGCAGTGGTCAGACATGGTCGGTGGACAGGCAGAGGTCGGATCCAGGCAGCAGTCAGACAAGGTCAGGAGCAAGCAAAGGTCAGTACCATGAGATCAGTCCGAAGAGTTCTACCAGGAATGGAGAGATGAAAGAACAGGAGACACTGGAACAGGAGACACTGGAACAGGCAAACTAGAGACACCGGAGTGTATGACCCGATTGCCAAGGCGAGGGACAGGAAGCAGGGCCTCACCTTAAGTATCCGGCCTAAGTGACATCATCGGGAGGTCCCCTGCAGGTTTTCCCGCTGTTGGCCCTTTAAAGAGCTGCAGGTCGGCCGCGCACATGCCTAGGGGTGGGGCCGAGGACGCCTGCAGGGGAAACTGCGAGCGGGGGAGCTGGGGACGCTGCGAACTGGCTGCGGCTACAGAGGAGGAGAGCTCGGAGCTCGTGGACGGGAGAGCAAGGTGAGCAGGGCCGGCCGCGGAGCGCAACACCTGTGGATGGGGTAAGTGCTTGGGAGAGGACGTTCCTACTCTATTTTGAAACAATAATAAATTTTAAAACATGATATATCCAAAAAACATAATTAGTGCATTTTTATTAGTCCAAAATTGCAAAACTACAAAAATATATAAAATAGTTTATTTTATTTTTAACAATGTATCCACTACATTAACTACATCATTCACATTAAAAAACATACACCACACTCCACTCGTACATCATACATACACAACAAAGTAAAAAATCACAGAGGACTTCCCACTCAACATGTTTCACTTCTCAAAGCTTCTTCAGGAGAGGGTCCACTATATATACATTTCACAATGTTGGATACCAGTGGATACAATTATATATTTCTAAACAGAGTAGAATTGAAATATCTTCAAAGGAGATGATTCAAGTTGATATCTCATCAGAACAAAGGATGTATTTTGTTGGTAACATAATCTTCTACATGCACTAAGTACAGAGAGTCATCTCATTTCATCTAAAAACAATAATATATTTCTCATAATCTATCTCATAAAACAATCACATCAAACATATTATTACCCAATAAAGGTAAAACACCAACAATCAAGACAAACCTTGTCCGTATATCTACCCATTATGTTCTTAAATATAAATTGTTCAGCAAGGTTGAAATGAAGTCCCCAATATAGCACAAATCAGCACCCTTAATACTGCAAAAAATAAATATCAAAATATATACATAAATCAAAAACAAAAAATACATAGTAAAACAATATATATCCATCTACATATACCACATATCACTTTAAAACAAAACCAAAGAAATAAAGCTGCATTTGCTTTTTTTAAATTTCATTTTCAAAATGAATTACAAGGATATGGGAAATATAATTGAAGTTTCCCTTTTTATTTCAATTGAAACACAAGCCATATTTTGATCAAGCCACCTAAGTCCATTCTGAGGCAACGGGATCACTTTGAAAATTTACACCGAGTCTTTTTTTCTCCATTCTTTGTCTATGGGAAAGAAAAATAAAAAGTTGGTAAATCAGGTCCTAAGGATCATGAACTACTGATACCAACAGATGCTTTTTTGTTCTGTTAGTGGATTAGTTAACGTGATTATTCCATTAATATCTGCCTTTTAATATGTGCTAGAAGCAGATGTTTCAGACATATAAACACCCTAATGTCAGTGCAACTGAGCACTGAATACAACTTTCCTGCCAGCTGGATAAAGTCAAAGCCCTTATTATTGTGATGCTGACAACCAAATTCAGACTTGAGCATGGATGGTTGTTAGTCAGTGAGAAAAAGGCTGCATTTGTTTCCTTTTTGGCACCATGCTTTTGAAAAGGCACAGGATTATAGTGATTGAAAATAGTTAAAATCAAATACTCTTGATCTTGTATATTTAGTGTTTCACTTACAAACTGACTATGAGACCAGTGCACTAAGCCATGGTAATTTCCGTGGGTTAGTAACCTGTTCCTGCAAAAGTTTGCTGGGAATGCAAATACATTGCATGAGAAAATGAGCAACAGGGAAGCTGGCATGGAAGCAAAAGAGAGAACTGGCCTGTAAAGTATTTTTCATAAGCTAGTTTTCGTTGAATTAATAATTAATGAGCTCCGAGCATTGTGGACTGTGCATGAAATTTTATTACTACAAAACAGGACATTTGCAAAAAAATATACAAATTGGGATCTGCATGCAAAAAATGACAAAAATCCTGGAATTTCCTCTTTTACGTGGCATTTTTTTGTACATGAAGCCCAATTTGAAATTCCTTTTAGCATTTTAGTGTATAGGCGTCCTTGGCTGCTGCATGAATGCATTCCAAATTCTCATGTTTTTACTTAGTAGAATTTTTTATTTTTCTATTCATGTGATGGCTAGGGATGTGCAGAAGAAAAGAATTTGTCTTCGTTTTTGGTTTGTTTTCAGGAGATTTTTTTCTATTAATTTCTTTTCGAGGATTGTTTGATTTGTTTTCATTTGTGAGAAAAAAATAAATAAAAAAAAATGGCTGAAAAATGAAAACGAGGCCTCTGGGGGCTTCCTGCCTGCCTGAAAAAAATGCTGGGTTTGGAGGGAACTGTCAGCTTTGACCTGACCCAGAGGCCAGGTGCCAGCACCAGGGCCTCAGCCTAGGCAATAGTTCAGACCCAGACCTGACGCTGCGACCTGGTCCAGAGGCTGGGTCTTGAAGCTGGGTCCTTGGCTCGGACCAAGGCCCGAAGCAGCGACCCAAACTAGAGGCTAGGTCCCGACACTGTGGCCTCAGCATAGGCCAGGGCCCGGACCCAAACCGAGCAAGGTCGTGGCATCGGGCCTGGAGCTGGGCCAAGGCCCCGGCATCGGGACCTGTTCTTTGGGCCAGTTCACAGCATGGGCATGGGTTCAGGCTGTGGGTAAGACCAAAGCTACAGATAGGGCCTGGGTCCAAGCCTAGGCCCCTTCATCGGGACCTAGTTTTCGGGTTCGATCCCAAAGTCGGGCCTGGGTCCTGATGCTGGGGCCCCAGCATCAGGACCCAGCCTCTGGATCAGGTCATGGAATTGTGCCTGGGTCCGGGCTGAGGCCCCAGAATCAGGACCTGGTCTCTGAGCCAGGTCACGGCTTCGGGTCTAGATGTGGTCCCCGGCCAGCATCAGAACCTGGACTTCGGGTACATCTCGGTGTCAGCCTGGGTCCATGCCTAGGCACTGGCATTGGGACATGGCCTTCATCAGATACCTTATGGATAAGGTAAGTTTTTTTTGTTGTTTAATTTTTGGGGATCTCATCTGAAGCCCCAGTGTTGGTCCATGCCTCTGTCGAGACCCTGGTGTCACACTAGGGCATAGACCGTGGCCCCTGTTTTGGGCCTTGACCTATGCCCTAGGCGAGGCCCCAGCTTCAGGCCTAGGCTGGGCCTAGATTGAGTCGTCGGCCAATTCTGCCCCTTTTTTCCTAATGTGAGATATTTGAGCATTGGAACTTATGTGCAGATATGGGCAGCCTATAAAATTGGGTGGACATGAGCATGTGCTACATGCGCACCCATCTTCTGATTTTGCATGCGCCCCGTTTTTAAAATTCACCTTGAAATGTACCACACAATTTTCCTACCTGACCTAAATGTAGCTTAGGGAGTACCTCTCTGCATTCCATTACTGTGGAATCCCACGAATGCTGTTAGCTGGGCTACAGAGGCCAATTTTCAGACAGGCCAGTTGATTTTCAAAGTCATTCAGTACATCAAACACAGGTTTTTGGGCATAAATGCCTTTTCTAACTTTGATCAACCAAACAACAGAGTCTAAGGGAATCCCAAACAATGTAAAATAGAAAAAATAAAGGGAAACGAAAGCATAAAGCAAAAATCAAACTATGATTAGCAGAGCTATCTTAAACAAAATATCATTTAAAGGTAGATGTCAGCAAGCCAGACAGTGTGTCCTGATAACATATGCTAGGACCACCTCGGATGGCTCAATCATCCACCCACAACCTAATTTTTAGCTTTGTGCTTTGATTTCTCTTTCATTTTTCTATTTTCTGAAACTGACCCAGGCTCCTAATCCATTAGAGTTTACACTTAGGGGCAGATTTTCAAAGGTACACGCGCGGCCTACATTTGTGCGCCCTACCCGGCGCACACAAATGTACGCTGGATTTTATAACATGTGTGCGCAGCCGCGCGCATGTTACAAAATCAGGGGTCAGTGCTCGCAAGGGGGTGCACACTAATGCAACTTGCGTGCGCCGAGCCCTCGGGGAGATCAGCTGGCTTTCCCCGTTCCCTCCGAGGCCGCTTCGAAATCGGAGCGGTCTCAGAGGGAACTTTCCTTTCGCGCCCCCCCCCCCCCACCTTCCCCTCCTTCCCCTACTTGTCCCGCCCCCCAGCCCAAACCCCTCCCCATACCTTTATTTCACAAGTTACGCCTGCCAGAGGCAGGCGTAACTTGCGCACACCAGCCGACTGCTGGCGCACGATCCCCCAGCCCAGCGGCCGTGGAGAGGCTTCTGGCCATGCCACGCCCCCGGACCACCCATTTTTTCAAGCTTCGGGACTTACATGCGTCCTGGGGCTTTACGCACGCCACCAGGCCTTTTGAGCATAGGCCCGGCACGCGTAACCCCTTAAATTGGTTTTGTGCACGATTATATATAAACCATGGAGAAATATTCTGGGTTGCAGAGCTGTGAGTGGAATTTGAATTTATATGCATATTTTTCCATTTTAAAGAAATATACATGTAAGTTCACCTGCACAAGTTATGCCCTTGATAGAGCAAGCACATGCATGCACAGTTTATGTGTATAAGTTTCTTTGAAATTTTGGGTACATGCAGCTTTTTCCCTACCACGCACAGTTCTAGAATTACTTTTACTCTGTAGAAGAAAAAGTCCATCTGGGATAATCTGCAAATTCAGAGAAAGAGCCTTCACTGCACTGCTCTAAAACAATTATCAGTGTGTGGTTTAAGTATCGTACTCTTCTCTTCCTTAATAGATTTTGTACCACAGCCCCAAAAAGAAATGTTAAGCAGTATTGTCTTCTTTTCTTTTTTAACCTACCTTAAATAAGGCACCCGGCTCAGTGCTGATGTTATTCCTGCTTTTATTAGGTTATAAAATACCATCTAGGCACAAAGTGCTCTTCACTTAACTATAATGCCAGAAATAATGATCATGTTAAATCAGACCTCATGAATGCTTTATGAGGTCTAATTTTACATTTGTTTCAAGTACTGTGTTAAAGACTTTAGCTGTATCTGCCACAAAACAGCAATTCTGAAACATTTACATGGCAGGAATAACAGATAATCATGATCACTGACCATCCTGCTGTTAACAACGGTGCATTGAAAATGCATCTGTTTAAAAATATGGTTTGTTTTTTTTAATGCAGAATTTACAGGCACCTTATTGTGAGGATGATTGGGGAAATTCCAGTGGGCTTCCAGCTAAGTTGACTTGATAATTACTAGCTGTTGGTCCACCTTGTTAAACTAGGAAAAGTAAACATAAATGCAGAATAAGATTAAAAATCAGAAGAAGAGATATAAAGAAATGTACTAAATTTAAAAAATAATTAGAAGGTCATGTGATGCAGTGAGCCTGGGAAGTCACAGCTGAAGAATGTTCCAGGTGTCACTCTAGAGTTTTGCACTAATTTGGTAGGTTTTTTTTCACTGCTATTGCTCAGAAATAGTAGCACCTACCTCTTAATATATAGAAAAGTAGTAGATGCACTATAAAAATATCCAATGTATAGCATGTACTAGAAAACACAATATAAATTAAACTTGCTATATGAGGAAACTTATCTAGTTTCAAGTGACCTTCATATAATGCCACTACTGGCTTTATGGCTTTTCATGTAAAAAGTAGTAGATGCAGCATTCTCAGAGCATGACTACCAGGATGACGAAAAAAGACAAGGATAAGGGGAAGATGTAGAAAACCGAAAAGGCAGATAGGTCCAAGGAGGAAGGCCTTGCAGCATCTAATACCATAGCCTCAGATTTAACAAATACCGTAGTGTTATCGTTGGACAATAGATCTGAAAAATTAATGAGAATATCAGTGTACTCTACAGGATATAGAGAAACCTAATGCTGAAGCATGGATCTCGACCCTGGAAGATGAGAACAACAATTTGCAGGTTCAGATAAAAGCTTTTGAAAAGTCTGTTGCAGTGTATGTGGAAAAACTCAAAGATCTGGAAAACAGATTGTGTCATAATAATTTTTGCTTTGTGGGCACACTGAAAATCTACTGGATTCTTTTTTAGTGACAGTATTAGAAGCCTAACTGCCACAAGAACTGGAGATTGCGCAACTGTCCTGGAAGCTGGTAGTCAAATGGGCCCATAGGCTGGGGGCCAAATCGGCTATGCAAACAGGCTGAGAGTTGTCATGGCAAACACTCTCAACTATGCACATTATGACTGTAATTTTAAAAAGAATGCACATGCGCCCATATACATGTGTATCAACACGGGAGCAAAGACAAGCCGGAATTTTAAATCATGCGCACATTTGCTCATGTATGTTTTAAAATAAACCAACCACTCGTAAGTATGCTCTTAATTTTAAGAGATTATTCAAGCAAAGCTCGCGCACATATCTTCCATAGCACTTTGTCGGCTTTGATGCGGATATGAAAACATGCTCAGGTGAGGCACATTCCCTGTTTTCTAATAGCCCAGCAGTCTATCCAGTAAATATCGAAGTCTTTCAGACCCCTCTGGTTCTTCATTCTGCACACTGCCCTGTTGACCCACACCCCTCACCCTGTCCTATAAGCCCTACAACTTGAGATCTACAGACTTGCTCCTCATCAGGAGCAGTAGTAAAGTTATGCAGATATATAACCTTTTGGTTTTAAAATAAGGAGTTACACACATAAGAGTTGGCCTCACCTCAGAACACCCATGCCCTGCTCCTTTTCTGTCACTTTATTTTTCATGTGTGCACGGGTACATACATGCATAATTTGTATCTTTTCAAAATCCATGTTGCTCATACACGACCCACATACATGCGTATGTGGGCATTTTGCACAAGCAATGCTTTTAAAATCGATTTCAAAGTGCACATTTTACAAGCTTACTGAAAGCGCAAGGAGATAGTGTATGATGGAAGTTGAGTACTGATCTTTCAAGACTTTTCAAGCAGTGTTGTGGCAAAGCACAAAGAATATTCTCAGACTTTTTCAAATATGGTCTTGAGGAATATAAGATTTGTCTTGCAGTATCTATCTGGCCTGTCTGAAGGTTTGGAACAATGGTGTGACTCAAATATTGGTAACGCCTGTGGAGGCTGCATCATTTGTACAGTCCCTGCTGGAACCGGACTTCTGCTGGAACCAGATGACTATGTTGATGAATGTCGTACATGGAGGAGTTTATTTTTGCATTTGAATTACAGTGATTCTTTTTTTGATTTAATGCCTTAGTGGCAAAATGTTTATTTGAGATTTCAGGCCTCACTCTGAAGTCTCTTGAGTGGTGGTTGGTTAATGTTGCAAATGTGTTTTCTACTGAGAACTCAATTTTTGTTGGTTAACTGTTATCGGGGGTAGCACCTGAATGCATTGTTATGACCCTGATGTAGTCTGAGGTTTTATAGTTCAATCCAATTTATAATATTCTTTACTGATTCTTGCTATGAACACTGTTTTAGATTTTAATAAGAATAAAAGATATGTAACATTTTTACGCAAGATTATACTATTAGATTTTTGGCTCTAGGACAAAGATAAAAAGATAATTATAATAGATAGAAAATAGATATAATGATGTGTCATCCTTTCTTATGGTAGCAAAAATGTGCTGTGCTTAGGTAATTGCAATCAGGACCTGGGTCATGCTAACCTGTTAACAGATCGTTATTTAAGACATCCAAGACATCTAAGATGTGCTGTTGAAGCAACATGCAGAAGTAAAACTGAGATTAGTCAATATGAAATATTTTACTAAACTACAACTTTGTAGAAATAAACAGTATATAAGCCTGATTGCATGTATTGGATTTTAGGAACATGCACTGAGAGTTTGCTTGAAGTGTGATCTTCATGTAATATTACATTGCTTATAATTAATCTGGTAACACACTGTACTACAACAGATTTGTCTGTTTTTTACTGTGGAGCGTATTAGAGGGAAAGATACACATCTCCACAACCCAAAGGCCTTTTTCAGAGCCTATAATTTTTGTTTTTTTAGGTTAGCTGTATTGGGCGGGTAACGGAAGGGCCGGGAATGGAGACTGTAGATTGGGGAAGGCGTGGGAAGCTGGGGTGTATGGGGTGTGGGTGTGTGTTACTGCAGTGTGAGTGGCTTTTTCTTGATGCCTGTTTAAACATGCCAGTCTACCATGAGTCTAGTCTCGGATGAGACAGAGCAGCTCCTCTACTTAGAGTTGGTTTTGCAAGATGATCATCTGTATTTGAATAGTTGCTGAGAGTTATCTGTATGTCATGGAATGTGGCAGGGATGGGTATGCCAATTAAGCAAGAGAAAATACTTAATCATTTGAATTGGCTCCATTTCAATATTGCTTTTGTACAAGAGACCCATCTTTCTGCAGTGGAGCACACTAAGTTAAAGGGAAAATGGGTTGTGCAAGTATTTTTTGCATCCAGTATGACCAAACGTTGTGGGGTGGTCATATTAATACACAAGAATGTATCCTTCAAATTGGAAAAGTCTTGTCTGACCCTATAGGCCAATACATTATCTTTTGGGGGGAACTGATGGGTAAGTCAGTGAGTCCAGCTTATGCCCCTCAATAACTATATTCACACCTTCCTCACCTCCCTGTCAGAAATATAATTGCCAAGGAAACACCATATTGTGTTGGGAGATGATTTAAACTGTATTGTTCATCCCAGATGATACAGACAGCCTAGTGCCAAGGTTGCTGCAATGAACAATCAAGAGGAGGCCTATTTTTTGTGTGCCCATTTTCAATTAGTAGATGCTTGGAGAATTTTACATCCTTTTATTAAAGATTTTACCCACCAAGTCAGAGGGCATGGCACGCACACTCATATAGAATGCATACTGATATCTGACACGGTTTGTCTCTTTAGTACAGGCAAACATTTAAAGTTTAGTGATCTCAGATCACAGTGCTATAACTGGTGTGCTGGACTATAGAACAGGATTTGAAGGTCCTCCTTTGTGCCCCTTGATCTAATCCATGTCAAGAAATTTCAGGAGTTTCTGGTAGTAAAATGGAATTTCTATAAAAGTATCAATGGTTAATATAGTTAATAACTTTTTGGGAACTTATGAAGACAGTTGTGGGAAGACATGATTAGCTATGTGATTTCTAAGCATAAGTGGTTGAATGATAAAATTTTACAGTTGGAAAAACAAGTGAAAGCATATAAAGCTAGACTGACAAATGATCCCTCCAGTCATAACAACAAGAAATTTAAGCTTTCACAACAGATGTTGAATAATTTACTGTATCAGGGAGCCAGTACTGCATTACAGACTATAAAACACATATTCTAATTATTTGGAAACCAACCTCGTAAGCTATTGATAAATGTGGTAAAAGCTAGTCCACATCTAAATTCATATCTGTAATTCGGGATTCTCTGGGTGATTTTAAATCTATTCCCAAAGATATTTGTAAGGTTTTTGTTGATTTGTTTCAGCATTTATGTACAGCAGAGGAAGAGGATGAGGAATCTAGAAAGTCCTTTCTGGATGGCTTAAATCTTCCAACAGTGAGCGTAGAGGATCTAAATAGATTGACTGCTCCTATTTCTAAAGTGGAAGTTATGATGGCAATCAAAGAGCTACCCTTTAAGGCGCCTGGGTCAGATGGACTAAATACCCCTTTTTTTTACAAAACCCTGAGGGATCATCTGCCTGATATATTTAGGTCAGTGTTTGAAGCAATGGCCCTTCAGGGATGCATACCCCACACAATGTGAGAAGCAGTCATAACTATTATTGCAAAACCAAGAAAAGATTTGCTAAATCCAGCTTCCTATAATCCAATCTAATTGTTAAATGTAGACATCAAAATATATGTGAACATTATGGCAAATAGGTTGAAGTTAATTATGCCCAAACTAGTCTTTCTAGATCAAGTGGGCTTTTTTTTTTTATGGCACAACTCAGCTAATCTTTGCAAGTGATGTGCTGCCCCAATGATCTGTCAGAGGGGCATGGTTAAGGATTCCATTCTTGAGGGTTGTGATGTGGAGAAAGCCTTTGATAGGGTTTCTTGGTCCTTTTTGAAATACATTTTGCATAGATATGGGTTTGTGAGAAAATCTATGAATATATTAGCATTCTTTATACTAAAGCTTGGGCTAAAGTTTGTCTTAATGGATGTTTATTAGAGCTGATTAATCTCCAGGGTGGAAGTTGGCAGGGAGGTGCCCTTTATCCCCACTGCATTTATATTAACTATGGAAGCCTTGGCCATTAAGTTACAGTCAGAGGATTTTGTTCCTGGAATTGCCGTGGGCAGCTGGAATTTAAAAACCATGCTGTTTGTGGATGATACAGTATATTATTATTATTGTTATCAAATGCAAGAGAAGCCCTTTCTATAGCTTTGCAGATTTTTTCAGTTTGGTAAGTTCTCAGGGCTAAAATTAAATCTTGACAAAATGGAGGCACTGGATGTTTTGGAAACCCTACAACTTCAGCTGCCCAACCACCCATTGGTGTGGATTGTGGATAAAATTAAATATCTGGAGTTACAGATTCATAGAAATCCAAAGCTTTGGTATTCACTTAATATTAAACCCATTATTAGAAATTTTAAAAAGAGAAACCTTGAAAGTTGCTCACAATTTCTCTGCAGGGTAGAATAGCTTTAGTGAAAATTATTTTGGCAACAAGATTGTTTTATGTCCTTCAAATACTTCCAGTGACCCTACTTCAGAAAGATATTTTCTGTATCAATGGCATATTTAGGATTTTCTGGAAGGGTAAAAAGGGTGAAGATTTCTTATCAGACTTTGAAGATGCCCCAGGAGGATTTTAAATACTATTACTTGGCATGTCATCTTCAGGTACTGAGAGATTGGATAGTAGGTCAGAACAGGTATACAGATTTAGTATTAGATGCTGCTTTATATTATCCCCTTAATCTGAAATATGTGATTCAAGTTAACATGGAAGACCTATCAAAGGAACTTTGTTCTTCTTTACTGGTTAAGTCAATCAGAGGAATATGGTGTACCAGTAGGCATTCTACGGCACTTTCCAGTGGGATATTTCCCTTTTTACCTTTTTCTGGTAAGCTGAAGAACCCACCTGGAAAGATACCTATACAAAAGTCAGTACAGCCAATAAAGGAATATCAGATAGTATCTGATTTTATTGATAAATGTACACAACATTCTTTTAGTTGTTATAGCGAATATTTGAGGTGTAAACAAACAAATTTCTTCACGTACATTCAGGTTTGTGCTTACCTTAGTAAAACATTGTGAACTGTGGACAATCTAATTGTGTCTCCATGTTTTAATGCGTTAAACTTTATACTTCTAGCAGGAGCTCACTTTTTCAGCTCTGTAAGTTCATTCAGCAATTTGAGAATTACATTGTATTTAAAATACTGACTAATGTTTGGCAGAAAGATTTGTTTGTAAACCTAAATGAAGAACACTTGAGAGAATGTCATGATTTGATATATGATACCACAGAAAATGTGATCTTGAAATAATTACAGCTTTGGGTTGTTGATAGGGTAACTTTTGCCCTGGTCCAAGTGCACAAAATGGGCTTTTAATTCTTCTGATAATTGTATTAAATGTCACACTCCAGGGGCCACTTTGATTTATTGTCTATGGGAATGCCCATGAATCTTGAGGTTTCGGGAGTGTTTAATATGAGAATTAGCTGTAGTGATCCATAAGTCAATACATATAATGGGTTTCTTTTGTCTACTGAGTCATGTGAAAGAGGGAGAATTTATTGGTAAGATACATAAGAAGGTTTTGTAAAATTCTTCCTTTATTGCAAAATGGTGTGTACTGCTCCGATGGTTAATGACGGAACCACTGAGCATTGACCTCTGGAGGTCTCTTATGTTGAATGAATATGTTTTTGATGGAATGCAAGACAGCAGCTGAGAAGATACAAGAGAAGAGTATTTGGGATCCCTTCATTCGGTCTTGAAGTATAGCAACAGTTTAAACTGTGAATATAAGGTTATCCTGCCTGTGTTTTTTATTTTATCTTGTTGTATTATTTGTATTATTTTTGCAGGGAATTTTTTTTTGGGGTGGGGGGTGGTGGAGTAGACTATATTGTGTTGTTATTATTTATCATAGGATATCTACAAGGCATTCTTACTTATTGAATGTTACTCACATATTGTAATCTTTCTCAGTCTACTGATGGGGGTTGGGAAAAAAGGGGGAAAATCATGTACTGTTCATACTTGATGTACTTCCTTTCATTGTGATAAAGAAGTTTAAAAAAAATAATTAAACAACAAATGAAAAAATATAGGAATCTGAACTGAAAGTTATCTTATCCAGATCTTGTATATACGTAAGTCCCTATGGGGCCAATTCACTAAAGACTGCTAACAGCAGGCAGGCTAAATCAGTTTAGCATGCTTTATAAATATCAAATTATCAATGGGAAGGAAATTTTCAAAGCTATTTATGTGATTAAATGGCAATTTAACCCAGTAAATCAGTAAAATGGATGAAAATTGCCCGACCTCAGTCTGGCTACAAGTACTTTTAGGAGGTGTGTGTACATGTGTGTGTTGGGGGGGGGGGGTTATACCAGTAAAAATGCACATAGATTGAAGCTCCAAATCTATATGCAAAATTTTCCATAAAATGTTTTCTGCATCAAAAGCAAGATTAAATCCAAGGCAATTTTCAATGAGGGAATCTGAGCATATTACTGGATTTGATTTGATTTATTGCTTATAAACCGTTATTCCAAAAACAAATTTCCAAGCATAGTGGCATGCTACATAGTAAAAACACAATAAATTACATGGTTCAAACCAACACAAAAAATTACATAATTAATACATCATACTTAATAACAAGCAGCTGAAATTCAATGTAAAGCAAATTATATGCACATATTATGACTCAAGATGTGCATTCTTTAAAATAAATGACACATCCAAACCAAAAATAGCTTTGCCTGAGCATACCTTTTTGGCTACCCTTGGCCCCTGCCACCACTTCCCAGGGCTTCTCCTCTGATTTCCCCATCCTTTGCCAATATGCCAGGGTCTGGGCCTACCCAGTTGGACTGAGAAAGGCCCAGCTGGGGCCTCTTTGGATGCCTCCAACAACCCCTTCCAGCCCTCTGAAAGTCAGCTGGACTGCTGGGACTGGAGGCTTCCCAGACCTCCATTTACTCCTTCCATGGGGGACTTGCCAGAAGAAAGGTGTAGGAACTATCCCAGCTTATTTCTGCTCCACTGAGTCTAAATATGCTGCCAGCCAGCCCTGATGGAAGATGTTTCAGGGTATTTCATGGCAAAGTTGTACAGCTCTGTATGGCTGTATAGCTTATTCAGCTAATTCTATTTTGAATCAGCTGGAAAAGCTATTTGGGTATCTGTAGACATGGTCAAGAGCAGGGTTAAAGTTATCTGGGAACATAAAGGTTGGATTTTCAACAAGCATTGGTGTGCGCATGTTATAAAATACATTTCCTGCGAGTATATGCGTGCCAGAATTTAATATCAACGTGTGCATATACGGGCGGGTGGTCTCCGTGCGCAGGGAGGCGGAATTTTAAAAGGCATTGCACGGCAACGCAAGTAGAACTTCCCTAGTTCACTCCAATTAAGAAGCAGACCGGGAAGGAACTTCCTTATACCCCTAACTAACCTTCCTACCCTTTTCCCTCTCCTCACTGACCCCTAACCCCTTCCTAGCTTCTCATGTTTTTTTTGTTTTGTTACTGCTCTTCCAGAGCAGAAGTAACCTTTGCGCCAACAGTGGCTAACGGTGTTGTCCTGGCCCACCTCTTCCCCTCCCTCCCCAGACCGTGCCCCCGTGGCTTACCCCTTTAGCAGGGCCTGGTGCTTCTGCGCAGGCCCTGCTAACGGGGTTATGCATGTGGCCAGGCCATTCTAAAATGTGCACGGCACATGGAAGGCCCCGCAGCGCGTGTAACCCCCATTTTTACGTGCGTGGGCTTTTTAAAATTAGGCCTTTATTGTTTTTAGCTGGATAATTGTCCATTTGATATTTTTTTGAATATTTTCTTCATATTATATGTATATATATATATATATATATATATATATATATAAAATTTCTGTTATGTGTTGGTCCTTAGTCCATCACACTCAAAAATGCATATTTGCCTTGTCTTTTTCAATCATTTGATGCTTCAGTTTAGTTTCTTAAGCTCTTCTCTCGGTGACGCACCCAAAATTATCCATTGTGAATTTTAATTAAGGGGCTTACTTACTAAGCATGTTTTTCCTATAGCCACAGAATGGAAAAAAAAAGCCATATTGAAGCAGATCTTAATAGTCTGTCAAAGAGAAAGATCTAGAAAGTGATTTAAAAATGGTCAACAGATGACTTTTTGTCAATATTTTTTCAGAGAAGTGTGTAATAGCATCTTTTTTATTTTATGTGTTGCAATTATGTACAATGAGATGAATTAAAAGCTGTTTGTTATTCTGAACACATAATTTATCTGATTTTATTGGTTTGTTTCTCAATCTTAATGGCATTTTAATATATTTTGTACTGTACTTAGAATAAATGACTTGTTATAGCCTGGCAAGTTTGAAAGAAAAGGTGTTACTAGAGGGCTTTTGAGTTGTTATGTGATAGTAAGTGTGAAATGGCTATAAGAATAATTGTTTTAATTTTTATAGCTCTTTTTATCCAAACAAGATCACAAAGTGTTTCACAATTCTATTATAGTACCACAGATACAGTGCATGCAAGCAGCTGCTTCCTATGGTGTATGTTGCTGCTGTATTTTTGTTAGAAGACATTGCATGTCAAGATCTGAAGCAGAGAAAAGAGTAGAAGAGGACTGGAAGGCTCATCTGCATACTGTTCCCAGCATACCCCAGGAGAGGAGTCCAGAGGTCACCGCAAGCATTCCAGGGATTGAATTCCACAGCCCCAGCTTCCAGAGACTCCGCTCCCTTTGCAGTAGAAGAGGACTGGACGCACATGCCTAACGGCACATGAATCTCAAACCCTTTAATTATTTGAGTGAAGATCAATTTAATGGTGGTTAAAGAGGATTGGTAAGTATAGCTTTGGGAAATCTTTGGACTTATAAAAGTTTGGAGAAGGGTGAAATAGTGGGATATATTCTTAGAGTTTGTGTGTGTCTGAGGTATTAAGCAAGCCAGAGATAGTTAATTCTAGTGTCTGTCTTTCCTACCCACTCAATCATTGATTATTAGGCAAGAAACACTTTCTCATTAAAAATCAATCAGGTACTTATCTAAATCATACTATTCTACCAGCTCTTATTGAAAGTTTAATCATCCCGTTGTAGGACACTAGTTGATTAATTAGTAAATACACCTGTAAATTGAAAGTACTCTAATTCCAACTGCCTTAGTATCCTAAACTTAACTATGAACTCAATAAAATTAAGATGAAGGCAGCAGTCCAGCAGCAAGAGGGGAGCTTTCCAGTCTATTGTATTCAGTGTCACATGTATGATATTTTACCTGCCAGTGAGAGATTGTATGTGTGCACTCGGTGCAAAGAGCTCCTGGCTCTCAGGGAACGTGTCCAATCTCTGGAGGCTAGAGTAGCAGACTTGGAGGAGCTGAGGCAGACAGAGAGGTACATTGATGAGACCTTCAAATACATAGTAGCCAAGACCCAAATCCAGTCTGGCAGCCCCAGTGCTGCCATGGATCAGAAAGTCTCCCAGTAGGAGAGCATCACCCTGGTGTAACAGGAAGTGATCCTGTAGCAACGACTTGCTCTCCAGGTGATGTATTGTCCTCTCACACTGAGGACAAGTCTCCCAGGGCTACTGCCTAGGAGGGAAGGGTTAGGCCAGCAATCATAGTTGATGATTCAATTATTAGAAATGTAGATAGCAGGGTGGCTAGTGGATGTGAGGACCACCTGGTAACTTTCCTGACTGGTGTGAAGGTGGCAGACCTCACATGTCACCTAGATAGGATTATAGACAGTGGTGGGGAGGAACTGGCTGTTGTGGTACATTTGGGCACCAACGACATAGGAAAATGTGGGAGAGAGGTTCTGGAAGCCAAATTTAGGATTTCAGGTAGAAAGCTGAAATCCAGAACATCCAGGTTGGCATTCTCTGAAATGCTTCCTGTTCCACATGCAGAGCTTCAGAGGTTCAATGCATGGATGAAACGATGAAGTAGGGAAGAGGGATTAAGTTTTGTAAGGAACTGGGGAAACATTTAGGGAAGGGGGAGACCTTTCCAAAAGGCTGGGCTCCACCTTAACCAAAGTGGAACCAAGCTGCTGGCACTAACTTTTAAAGAGGAGATAGAACAGATTTTTAAAAGAGAGGTTCCAATAAAAGCAAACGTAGTCCATGTGCCTTTATGTAAATAAAATCACCTGAGCTAAAGATTTCCAAATTATCCCTAAGAACTGATAAGCAGGTTGCTAATACAAACAAAAAACACACTTTGAAATGTCTGTATGCCAATGTCAGAAATCTAAGAAGTAAGATGGGATAGTTAGAGTGTATAGCAGTAAATGATGAGATTGACATAATTGGCATCACAGAGACCTGGTGGAAGGAGGATAACCAATTGGACAGTGCTATATCAGGGTACAAATTACATCGCAATGATAGGGAGGATCAACTTGGTGGTGGTTTGACACTTTATGTCCGGGAGGGAATAGAGTCCAACAGGATAAAGATCATACAAGAGACTAAATGCTCAGTAGAATATATTAGAGATAAGCTTCATTTTTCCATGTTGGGTTGTGTTTCGGTTCGGGCGCTTCATGGGAAAATTTTGTTTTCCCGCGGGTCGTTTTTTGATGGTACGGATCGGGAAAAACGAACCCGAAAAACGAATAAAAAAAAAAAATCAGAAAAAAACCACCCCAACCCTTCAATTTTACTTTATTACAACCCCCTCACCATCCCGATCCCTCCCCAAGACTTACTAAAAGCCCTGGTGGTCCAGCGGGGCCCCGCCTTCAAGAAATATGGATCGAAGAAAGTTCTCCTCCCAATGGAGCTCGGATGCCAGGGTCCTGAATTCGATGGTATAATCGGCCAACGGCCTCCCTCCTTGTCGAAGTTTGGAGCCCGCGACTACTTGTCTCCTTGGAATAATTCTAAGAATTTAGACAGATCTCGTAGGATTGGATCAGCTCGTCGCCAGTACGGAGAAGCCCATGCAAGAGCCTTATCCTTATCCTTATCCTCCAATAAGGACAGGTCGAGAAATCCTTGACATGATCGAGAGTCTCCAGCGTAGCGTGGAGGAGTAGGTAGAGGAATCACAGTCAGGGTATTACTCTGTACAATTGGAGGTACGGGTGGCAGAACAGCCTGAGCTGCCACCATAGAGTCTTTCTAAGGAAGCTGCCATGGATTCCAAGATATGCTGTTGTTCCATGACCTTCTGGGCTAACCCTGGAATAGCCTGCCGGGCTGAGGCCTCTGCCGGATCCATGGCCTTAGTATTCTGTTAGAACCTGGAGCGTGGACCCTTGTTCTGAGGTAGAGTCGGTACTGCTGTCAAGGGGCGAACTTCTCCGATGGACTCTACCGTCAGATGGCGAGGCCTGTTTCCAAAATTACATTCTTCCAAAGTAAGTGATTATATAGTTTATTACATTAAAGAGCCTATGCATTAAAACTTGCATTATAAAAGTTTTAGCATATATACTAACCCATAAAATTGTAGCTTCTAAGTGCTAATAGTGCCTATGTGTTAAATAACATGTACAAGCTAAACTGAGAATACACAAACCTCTTTCCCTCATGGCTCAATCCCCTTGCTGCATACCTCTACAAAAGTAAGCCTCGTACATGAGTCTGGCTATCAGTGCTGAGGATAAAAATGGGAGGAGATGAAAGTTTTCTAAGGGGGTCTGGTATCATAAAATGCCTCAGCCAGCCTGAGTACACCAGGGAGGGAAATCTGCCAATCTTGAGTCAAAAACACATCAATGTTCAACCATCCACCCTCTATGATCACCCTGTAATGTTGGGACAGCAAAGGCATACTACTGACAGCTGCTCATGTAGAAGTAACAGAATGGCTAAAGTTAGCTTTGGATAGACTAACCGCAGCAATAACACCAATAGCCATCACCATATACCAGCAAAGGATAATCAGGCAATTGACAACAGCACCATATGACTGAGTGGTAGGTTATTACATCACAGAATACACAACACAACTTATTTACAGTATAGAAGTTTTTACTTATAAATCTGAGAATAAGCAATAAAAGCATACAAGATTAGATTTTTGCATTAAGAATATATTCAAAAATACTTTCCCTCACAGTTTCCAGTATGAGTCTTATATATCTTGGAAAAGATATAAACACAGCACTGGGAAGTCAGGAACACTTCATCAGACCAGTGGTGTAGCAAGGGGGCCAGGGGGGCCAAGGCCCCTGGGCACCAGGCTGTAGGGGGTGCCAAGGGGGCAGGGGATCCCATCCAGCCCAAAAGAAGAAAAGGCTCAACAGAAGCCCACCCAGCAGCAGAAGAGGAGGAAGCACACAGCCACTGGGGGAGTCAATCCCGTCTGACAGCAGAAGAGGAGGAGACATGTGGACGGCAGGGGAATCCATCTTACCCAGTGGCAGGAGAAGAGGAGGCCCACAGTCAATGGGGGAGCCCATCCCGCCTGGCAGCAGAAGTGTAGGAGGTCCACAGCCACCTGGGGAGCCCATTCCACCCGGTTGCAGAAGAGGAGGAGGTACGCTGCCACTGAGGCGTCTATCCCGCTCAATTGCAGATGAGGAGGAGGCACGTGGCTGCCAGGGGAGTCCATCCCGCCCAGCAGCAGAAGAGGAGGAAGCACACAGCCACTGGGGCACCTATCCGCTCAATAGCAGATAAGGAGGAGGCACGTGGCAGCCAGGGGAGTCCATCCCACCCTGTGGCAGAGTTGGAAGAGGCCCATGGCCACTGGGGGAGCCCATCCTGCCCCTTGGCAGAAGAAGAGGAGGAGGCACACAGCCACCAGGGGAGCGCAAACTGCCTGGCAGCAGAGGTGGAGAAGGCCTGTGACCCAACTGAAGGAGAGGGACTGCAGCTGGAGCCAGAGCCCATACACATATGTATATGTGTGTGTGTGTAGGAGAGGGAGTGGACCCAACGTCTGTGTGTATGTGGGAGGGAGAGGGAGTAGAGCTAATGTGTGTGTATGTGTGTGGTGGGAAGGGGGAGAAGCCAGTGTGTATGTGTATGGAGGAGATGGAATGGAGATAGCATATGTGTGTGTGGAAGAAAGGGAGTGGAGCCAGCATGCGTGTGCCCGAGAAAGAGTAAGCCAGTGTGTGTGTGTGTGAGCCTGAGAGAGGGGGAGCCAGCCAGCTTGTGTGTGTCTGTGAGCATGTGTGTGTTTTGAAAGCGTGTTTGTGTGTGTCCTTATGAGCATGAGGATGAATGTGTGGGTATATGTGGGAGGAGAAAATGTGTGCACTTCCCTTCCCCTCCCACTATCTCATAACAATCTCAGGTTGATCAGAAGTCAAAAGTTCCCAGATATGGAGAGTGAGTGATTTTTTTTTTAATCCTTATTGATTTTAATTAATTGGGTGTTATTTGATGTGTGCGCTGTTTCGAAATATTGCATTGGAGTTTTGGAAATTTTAAAAATATATATGGGATTTAAATTATCGGATGTTATTCTTTTCATCTGCTGTTTTGAAATATAATTTATTTTTATTAGCATGGTTTCACTATTTTGATTGATGCTTTATATTTCTTGATTTATTGTTTGATGTTTTCTGAGGAAGGATGATGCTTTAATTTTTCCATATGTGTACTACAGAGTCTGACTTGTTGCGGTTTCCAGTCCATTTTATGTCCATTTATACTTTATTCTGTATTTGGAGAGGGTTGGTTTGTGTTCTGCATTTATGACTGAGGTTAAGTATTCTGCTAATGTGTCGTTCCAAAGTAGGAATCTGTAGAAGCTTGGTTTGTTCTGTTTCCTTATAGGAGGTATATTGGTGTTTTAAGGCCTGGTGTAATGTTTGCAGGGTCACTTTTTCATATTATGGTAACTGTTTGAGTGCTGTCGGTTAGTGTTGTTTTGGAATGGGAGGTTTATTATATTGTGATTGTAATTTAGTTTGCTCGTGGTTTTCTGAGGACCAAGCCCACACCAAGCATGCGTTACAATACTCCTAGTACCATATGTGTTTCAAGGGTCTTTTTGGCTTTTATACAGGCTTTTCTGGTGACACCAAAGCAGAGCATTCCAAAAGACTGTACTGTGAATGTCCTTTTTCCTGTAAAATCTTTTTTTATGAATGCATAATTTGAAGTTATGTGTGGAAAGGGCCGTGGTGGGAGGAAGGCTGGGCACAAAGAAATAAGATTCACTTAGGGTGCCTAACATCCTTGCACTGACCCCGATTAGAAAAAGAATACAATTAAAATGTATTAAAAAAAAAAACAAAAAACAACAGAATAAGGCAGGGTCAGCACAGTAATTGTTCACACAGGGCTGCAAAAGTTAGCACTGGCCCTGCACAGCGGCACCCTGTCATGATGTGCTGGCTGGGTTCCTACCTTTCCCCAGTGAAAAGAGACCCCATACAGTGGTGCCTTGCTGTGATGCGCTGGTGGGTGATGGTGCGGGAGAAAGGGGAGGGCTCAGGGGAGTCAATACAAATGCATTGGTCCCCAGGTGCCAGAGACCCTCGCTAAGCCTCTGCATCAGGCACTTTAATATTCAGCAAGCTTTTCTTATGATCTGTTCTTTCTCTGATTACAGTTTATCTGAAGTTGTTCTTTTTATGTTAATTCTTTTGACCTTTGTCCTAGTTTCTTCTCTGGGCTACTCCCATATATTCTTCTCATCTGCTGAGGCGTCAACTCTCTGTCTAATCATATCAGCAACAGTTGGGTTTGGCTAAGTTGCTGCTGTTGTGTTTTCCCTGATATCTGCAGTGTAAGCCTCATGAAGAACTGCTCTTTAATAAATCTGATATAATGACTTGTTTCTTATTACAAGTGAGCTAAGAAAAATGGCTTATTTATTCTCAGAACTTATAGGCCTTATGCCAAGCAATTACACTAGCAATATTAGTGATTATATTTGCTCCACTGATTTCTATCATGTACACAATTCTTCACTTAAATTAAATAACTCCTTAAATAATTTTTCCGCAATGACTCATCACCTGAAGCTTCTCGTCCCCCTTCATGTCACCCACTCCATGCAGACGAGCAGGAGTAACCATTTCAGAGGGTCACAGACTAGAGATGGGGAGATTGGATAGGGGCAGCCAGCCTTAAGTAGGAAGAGACTGCTTTGTGATCATTCCTCCTAATTCCTTTCTGTGAGCTTCTAGTTCAACTGTTGAAGCCTTTTTTCTACTGAAGCACATAGAAACATAGAAAATGACGGCAGAAAAGAACCAAACGGTCCATCCAGTCTGCCCAGCAAGCTTATGGTAGTATCTGCTGCGCCATACATGTCACCCCCTTACATGCCTTGTAGTCTGTTCATACCATCTGAGACCATGGTTCCCTAAAGGTTTCCTCTAGGGTTGTTTTAAAACAAAGGTACATCCAAAATGAATGAGGCACTTTTCTTTCATTTGCGGTGCCCACAAAATGATAAGGGATACCTCATGAATGAAATATATCCGATTAGTTCCATTTGTTTTGGTCCCATTGTAGAGCATATAGAAAGACATGATTTAATGGAACCCAGTCAACACGGATTTACCCAAGGGAAGTCTTGCCTAACAAACCTGCTTCATTTTTTTGAAGGGGTTAATAAACATGTGGATAAAGGTGAACCAGTAGATGTAGTGTATTTGGATTTTCAGAAGGCGTTTGACAAAGTCCCTCATGAGAGGCTTCTACGAAAACTAAAAAGTCATGGGATAGGAGGTGATGTCCTTTCGTGGATTACAAACTGGTTAAAAGACAGGAAACAGAGAGTAGGACTAAATGGTCAATTTTCTCAGTGGAAAAGGGTAAACAGTGGAGTGCCTCAGGGATCTGTACTTGGACCGCTGCTTTTCAATATATATATAAATGATCTGGAAAGGAATACGACGAGTGACGTTATCAAATTTGCGGATGATACAAAATTATTTAGAGTAGTTAAATCACAAGCAGACTGTGATACATTACAGGAGGACCTTGCAAGACTGGAAGATTGGGCATCCAAATGGCAGATGAAATTTAATGTGGACAAGTGCAAGGTGTTGCATATAGGGAAAAATAACCCTTGCTGTAGTTACACGATGTTAGGTTCCATATTAGGAGCTACCACCCAATAGAGAGATCTAGGCATCATAGTAGATAATACATTGAAATCGTCGGCTCAGTGTGCTGCAGCAGTCAAAAAAGCAAATAGAATATTAGGAAGTATTTGGAAGGGAATGGTTAATAAAACGGAAAATGTCATAATGCCTCTATATCGCTCCATGGTGAGACCACACCTTGAATACTGTGTACAATTCTGGTCGCCGTATCTCAAAAAAGATATAGTTGCAATGGAGAAGATACAGAGAAGGGCAACCAAAATGATAAAGGGAATGGAACAGCTCCCCTATGAGGAAAGGCTGAAGAGGTTAGGGCTTTTCAGCTTGGAGAAGAGACGGCTGAGGGGGGATATAATAGACGTCTTTAAGATCATGAGAGGTCTTGAACGAGTAGATGTGACTCGGTTATTTACACTTTCGAATAATAGAAGGACTAGGGGGCATTCCATGAAGTTAGCAAGTAGCACATTTAAGACTAATCGGAGAAAATTCTTTTTCACTCAACGCACAGTAAAGCTCTGGAATTTGTTGCCAGAGGATGTGGTTAGTGCAGTTAGTGTAGCTGAGTTCAAAAAAGGTTTGGATAAGTTCTTGGAAGAGAAGTCCATTAACTGCTATTAATCAAGTTTGCTTAGGGAATAGCCACTGCTCTTAATTGCATCAGTAGCATGGGTTCTTCTTGGTGTTTGGGTGATTGCCAGGTTCTTGTGGCCTGGTTTGGCCTCTGTTGGAAACAGGATGCTAGGCTTGATGGACCCTTGGTCTGACCTGGCATGGCAATTTCTTATGTTCTTATGTGTGTATAGTTTCATAGAAATCAATAAGATGGTAACAGGTTCACTTCCTCACAGTACTTACAGTTTTATTTGTTACTGTATCCAGCAACCAGGTAACCAACTCATCTCTAGTAGCATAGCAATCAGCCCTTTCCTGTGAGTCATGTGTGACCTCACAGCATTGATATAGACTAGTGGGCACTGGGAAGGACTTGTGCTGGCAAGGAGACCAGCAAAACAGCATATCGGGGTGAAGCTTTTTTCAATTCCAGACTGTCGCCGCACTCTGGATCTAGTAAAACTGGTCCTAGAGTCTTGGCATTTGCAGGATACGGATTGCTGCACATTTCTTCTCATACATTGCTCTGGGAGGAGATTGTGTATTGTGCTTTGCTCTGAACTATATTTTTAATAAAAATCATTTTGCCTGCCTGCTATTTCAGTAGTAGTGCAAAGGTGTGGTGTCACTCTCACCCACTAGTAACGTGACAGTCAGGCGTGCAGCAGTATCAGTGGCACTTTACTGCTGTGCTGATTTGTTTGTCCTCTGGAATGGTTGCAGGCAGGGTCTGTGTGTGGTGGGAGGGAGAGCATGGAGACAGTTACAGTAAACCAGTGTGCCAGTTTTTCAGAGTGGTCTATGTTCTCTGGGTGGGTACTAGGCAAGCACTGATGTGAAAGTACAGCGTGGTTTATTGTCTCTTGGTGGGTACTGGGCACTGCTGCACCAGTCCAATCAGTGAGTTGAACAGTTTGAACACTATAGCAAGCAACCAGTCTGCTATGCCCCATATACTGCCACAAAAGCTTGACTGCATCCTTTCTGCCAGCCTGCCATGCCCTATATACCAACACATGGGTCTGACTGCATCCATTCTGCCAGCCTGATATGCCCCATATTACCACCACAGGGGCCTAACTGTGACTGCTTTGATTGCCTGCCATGACTATTGTACATGAGCATGGGAGTTTTAGTGTCTCCATGTTATTTAATACAAAAGAATGACCTGCCATGAATATTATTTTTGTAACATAAGCTTTTATTACATTCTGTACTTGAAACTGGTCTTGCTACTGGGTGGAATTTTAGGTCGCCATGATCTTGGCCTCGGTCTAAGCAAGGCCTCAGCCTAGCCTGGAGTCCAACGTCGCAGCCTGGCCAGGAGACTAGGTCCTGATGACTAGGCCTCAGCCTAGGTAGGTCCCAGGTCAAGGCCTGATGCCGTGGTACGGCCCAGAGACTGGGTCCCAACACCAGGGCCTTGACCCAGACCCAGGCTCGATGCCAGGACCTGGCCTGTAAGCCGGGTCCCAATGCCTGGGCCTAGGCTCAAGCCCAGGCCCAGGCCTGATGCCATGGCCCACACTGGAGGTCGAGTCCCAATATTGGAGCCTCAGTCTGGACCCAGGCTGATGCTGGGGCCTGGCTGGGAAGCTGGATCCCGATGCCTGGGCCTTGGCCTAGGATCAGGCCTGACCTAGACTCCAGGCCTCGGAGCTTCAAAGATCATCTTGTGCCTAAGCCTCAAGCCTAGGCCTGTATCATCGCAATGAAATGGCCATTGTGTTGGGCTTAGGGCTAGGCTTGGCCTGATACTTGGAAACCAAGATACATCCCGGGTGGACCTTGGCATTGGGCCTGGACCTCTGTTTACACCCTGGCCCCTGCAACAGAAAAGAGCTTATGTTGGGTTCCGGTCACTGAAGCCTAGTCTGGGTCGAACACCTGGTACAGTAACTGAGGCCTGGTTCAGGGCATAGGCCTAAGCTCAGTGTCAGGGCTCGGCCTGAAAGGCAGGTCCTGATCACCAAGGCGAGGTATATTCTCAAGGCCTAGCTGTAGTTCCAGGTCTGATGCTAGGGTCTAGCCATGTCCTGGTCACCGGGCCCAACCAATGCTGGATCTGGATTCCCAAGGCTCAGTTCTGGGCTTAGACCTAGATCTGGTGCCAGGGCCTGGCCCAAGGCTAAGACACATTTGCTGAGCCCCAGGCCTAAACCCTGGCCCAATACAAAGGCTTAGCCAAGTCCAGGTCCTCTCTCTGAGATCCCTGGTTAAATCCTAGGCCTAGGCCCTGTCCTGAAATTGCTTCCAGCTGAGGTCAGTTTCTGTAACTTGTGCCTGTGCTTAGGTTAGGCCCAGGCCTAAAGTTTAGATGTTGGAGCAGGCCCTCAGGCATCATCTTTTCTTGATCTGGTGACAACAAATGACATCCTAAACCTGGCAGATGGTTATAGAGCAAAATGCACCATCTGCTGTAGAGGAAGATACTGCAGTAACATCACTGCAGCATGTCCTATGGTCAAAGGATATCATTTTTAGTCATCAGTTCAAGAAAAGATGAGGTTGGAAGGCCTGCTTCTGGGCATCTGGGTCTAGGCCTCGGGTCTGGGGCCTAATCTATTCCTGTGCCCTTGAAACAGGAAACAGTCTTGGCTGGGGCCCAGTGTCAGACCTGAACCTGGTCTCAGCAACTGGAATTGTACTCAGTCTGGTCCTGGCACTGAGCCTGGGCCTAGGTGATGGGACCCCCACCTTAGGTGGGGGACCCTGCATCTGTTCTGGTCCCTGGCCCTTCTTTCATTCACATTGAAGTCAATTGTTCCTTCCCCCATTGAATTCAATGTAAAATGAAAAACGAATGAAGCGAATGAACAAATATGTTTTTTTCATTCTAAAACTCATGAAATGAATTGAGATTCCCACAGAATGAACCAATGAACTGTAACAAATTTTTCTGAGATGCATATCTGTAAAAAGAAATCTGAGAACTGCTGGAATGTGCTTATTACAATTACCTCTTGTTAAATGATTTTGCCATTCTTGTCTACAAAATAGATCATTTTTAACAGTTATGCCAAGTTTATGGAATAGCCTTCCATTGGTCTTGAGAGACGAAGTTGACGCATTGAAATAACATAAAAAAATTTAAAAAACTTGGTTTTTGACTGAAGGTAATGGTGTTTCCATCTAAGCCTGAGTTTAAGTTTTGATATGAACTGTACTTGGGAATGAATTCTGTAGCTGTATTTTTGAATATTATTGAAGTGCTTGTTTCAGTTTGTTCATCACTTTGGGCGATTTTTAATCCGTTAAGCAATTAAGAAATGCCTCTAAATAAATAAGCAAATAAGTACACACATACAAATAAGTAAATACATAAATAAATAAAAGGACATGCATTGTGAAACACCCTGTGATTCTCAGGGCCGTGTGCTATCACAGTAGCTGCACCCGCTATTGTCTGACATCACTGAAGAGAGCCAACAGGCCATGAGCTACTGTGTGCAGCAGCCTGTACAGCAGAGATTTTAGTAGTGGGCCAGGAGGTACAGTGTCCCCTTCCTCTCTTAATTCCTTTAGGGTGAGGAGGTCCCAACTCTGGCCGATTAGCCCCAGGCTTAGCATCTCCCTAGGATCGGTCCTGGCCGCTAGTGTTTAAAACCTATGTTCCCTTAATCAGTTGAGTGGAAAATGAGCTAAAGCTGCTGTTGTCTAACTAATTGACAAAATCTTGAGGCTGTGTTTGGATTTCTGTGCATTGCACAGGGTTAGACTTTTTTGGCTAGTAGTTTTTTCCTATATTACACATCAGGTTAATGAGATTATGATTAAACACACAATAATTCAACGTAAAATATAAAAACAGTAGCACAAGCATTTTAAATTCATAATGATAAACAGTATATTGAGGTTACCCATAATTCTTATATACGCAAATATATTTTTTCTTGTTTAACACAAATTACCTTCAGAAATGCATATATAGTTTGAACTCACAATATGTATATGGAAAATATAACACACATGCCTTCCTATAGGGTAATGCTGGGATGCTTACTGAACCCACTAATAGAGCTGTGGATTGAAGAACACAGGGATGAATGATTGCATCCATTCTGTAACAGCAGATTATCCTTGTACATCTGGTATACAGTAATTATACAAACCATTTGCTTCTCGCATAGAAGACTAGTTCCAAAACCTAATGCATGCCACTATTAGTAGTCGTTCTTAAAACATATGCTTTAATCGTAACCTGTTTGTTTTCCAGTTCCCAGTTATACATGATCTATAAAATAGAAACAAAAAGTTAATTCACAGTTGATTTTAATTCAATCCATTAACAATGATCATTTTTGATGATTTTACCAAATACAAATAATCACATCCTTTATTAAAAAAGAAAAAGCATAAAAAGTGTTAACCCCTTTATGCCCCCATATCAGACTTCAGCATTGGCTCCAGCACTCATACTCACACCCATTTAATAAAGTGAAAATAAAAAAAACAACTCCAATGTCTTAGCAAGCTGTAGCAAATAAAAAACTGTTGATTATATAAGTTAGCAAGTACTTAAATGTCAATAAACATATATAATCATCTACATATTCTTTATTTTCTGTCCCTCACTCACAACTGTCCTTTCAAGTATACCTTTACCATATGCGGCCCTTACTGTTCACTAGATAGCTAACTAGTAATGAAAAGGGGCCTGTGGGAATGAATAGTAATTCCCACAGGCCTGGAGGCAGAAATTCAGTCTGACTCTATCTTTATTTAAGACATCATTTTTATGTGCAGCTTCAATCATATTCAGAAGATATAATTATTTTGGCTACTTAAATTATATATCACACAACTATCAACTCAAAACCATACAAAGTGACATATATTTTCTTATTCTTTATTGCATAGAAAAAATATTACAACAATCTCTAAATATTTAACATATACCCACAAAAATATGCATCTAAAAATTCTCCCTCCATTCATACATCATACATACTCTTACATACTTCTACTATCTTCATAAAAACTGTCCCAATCCTCTCAGATTGAGTTACATGCCAAAACTTCCTTTCTTATAATATATTATGAATATGAAATACAATTTATTAAATAAGCAGAGAAAATCCCATTTATCATAAATTTTCACTCATTTAGAAAACAACAAATTCTTTAATTCTTCTTTTATTCTTTCTTATTCTCTCAACATGTTTCGCCCACAGGCTTCCTCAGGAGATATATAAACGAATCTCCTACTGCTCATCTGTTCATGCTCATCACATATTTCTGAAAGGATCTCATCTATAAAGTTTAATAAAATCAAATTAACATGATTTTCAATACATTTTCATCAAAGAAATTTTTTTATATTTATAATCTTCAAAAGACACTCAATAGATAACTTTTACCTGTACGTCCTCAAAAAGATTTCTCTTAGACGTACATATCAGTATACCATTCCATTCATGCTGCTCCACGTCTTTTCAACAAGTATTTGCCCAGACGCTTGGGTTTAAACACTTCTTCCACCCTTCCTTTGTGAGTTACCTGAGCGAATTAAAACAATCATTCCAATCATTTAAAGATTCCTACCAACAAGGAAAAAAACTTTTTCCTTTCCAACACCAATAAACATGAGTGACAAAGTGAAGGAAAACTCACCATATCTTGTAAATCTTAGCGCACTGCCACCTTCATAACATTCAAATGGACGCCGACATGAAGTGAAACAAGGGAAGTGAGGAAACCACTTCCCCTCTTCTTTTTTATACCTCCTTGCTCCAATCAAAACAGAAGTCCAAATCTATCTCCACCTCTCTATTCTACCCTCCCACCTGATTTCAACACAGCCCTACTACACAATCACACTTACTTCAAAGGCAGAACCGAAAGGCAACGCTTTCATTTAAAGTGAAAGAAGCCCTTTTCTTTACTTATTTCTTTCACCACCCCAGGTCAATAGTAATTAGCCTAAAGACAAACTACCCAATCTATTTTGTCATTCAAACCCTTGGGCTACAACGTTCCCAAAGAAAAGATCAGCCTTTGCTCCAAACGTAGCAATGTTTTATTAATATTACCACCACGTCTATTGTGTATTTCTTGTATCACAAAAAAACGAAGCTCTTCCACTGTATGGTGATATTCTTGCCAGTGTTTTACCAGTGGGGCAGTTTCAACCTCGTTCCGAATCCTGCTGCAATGTTCTAATATCCGAATCCTAACTTTTCTTGTTGTTTTCCCCATGTAAAACAATCCACAAGGACATTGCACAATATATACTACTGAACTGGATTGGCACATAGTTTTATTTCTCAAATAAATCTTTTTTCCAGAAACCGGATGGATAAAAAAATGTACTGACAAACTGAACTTACAGACACTACAACCTGTACATGGATGATGTCCCCCATTCATCTCTTTTCTACTTTCTCCACTTCCTAAATCTGAATGCACCAAAGTATCCCTAAGATTTTGAGATCTCTTAAAAGAAAACATTGGAGGGACTTGCATACCTACAAAACCACTGACTAAATGCCAGTGGTTTTTGATAACCTGTATTAAATCCCCTACTCTGTTTGAATAGGGTAATACACAGACTAATGAATGAGATTTCTGAGTCTTTTTGGGTTGTAATAAAAGATCCCTATTTATATAACGCGCTCTTTTATACGCATGATTGACTACACGATCCGGATATCCCCGTGCTTTAAATCTTTCTTGTAAATCCTTAGCATGTTTTTTAAAGGATGGCATATCCGTACAGATCCTTCTCACTCTAAAAAATTGTCCCAAAGGGATATTTTCTCTGATATGTTTGGGATGAAAACTATTGAAATGCAATAATCCATTTCTATCTGTTGTCTTTTGGTATAATTCTGTCACCAAAAATCCATTTTTCTTACCAACCCTCATATCCAAACAAGGGACCCACTGTTCTTGAACATCACAAGTAAATTTTAAATTCGCATCTTGGGCATTCAAATATTGAAAAAATCTTTCAAAATCCTTCCTAGTACCAGACCATACCAGGAGGATGTCATCAATATAACGGCACCACACCCTCACATGTCTGTACCAAGTTGAAGGATATACATTTCTCTCCTCAAATGCTGACACATACAGACACGCGAGGTCTGGTGCCATTGTGGCCCCCATTGCAGTCCCATGGACCTGCTGAAAAAATTCATTTTTGAACATGTAGTAATTTTGTGTAAGCACAATTGTGGCTAATTCTACTAGGAAATGTGTAGGAACCTTTTTATTTATTCTGGTCTCTAAAACCTCTTGAATTAAATTGATAGTGGCTCTTTGGGGGATACTTGAATAAAGGGATTCAATGTCCATTGAGACAAGGAAGATGGTTTCTGACATTTTTGGAAGAGATTGTAAGATCAATATCAAATGCGATGAATCCCTTACATACGATCTAGCAAGAGAAACAAAAGGACGCAAAAAATGATCTACATAAATTGATAATGGCTCTAAAACCGAATTTATTCCAGCCACTATTGGGCGCCCAGGTGGGGATACTAAAGATTTGTGTATTTTTGGCAAGATGTAAAATACCGGAATCTGTGGATTCCGATTCATCAAGAAAGCTGCCTCTTTCACCGTGACGGTGAAGGAGGCAGCTTTCTTGATGACACAAAATTACTTCATGTTCAAAAATGAATTTTTTCAGCAGGTCCATGGGACTTCAATGGGGGCCACAATGGCACCAGACCTCGCGTGTCTGTATGTGTCATCATTTGAGGAGAGATATGTATATCCTTCAACTTGGTACAGACATGTGAGGTTGTGGTGCCGTTATATTGATGACATCCTCCTGGTATGGTCTGGTACTAGGAAGGATTTTGAAAGATTTTTTCAATATTTGAATGCCCAAGATGGGAATTTAAAATTTACTTGTGATGTTCAAGAACAGTGGGTCCCTTTTTTTGATATGAGGGTTGGTTAGAAAAATGGATTTTTGGTGACAGAATTATACCGAAAGACAACAGATAGAAATGGATTATTGCATTTCAATAGTTTTCATCCCAAACATATCAGAGAAAATATCCCTTTGGGACAATTTTTTAGAGTGAGAAGGATCTGTACGGATATGCCATCCTTTAAAAAACATGCTAAGGATTTACAAGAAAGATTTAAAGCACGGGGATATCCGGATCGTGTAGTCAATCACGCGTATAAAAGAGCGCATTATATAAATAGGGATCTTTTATTACAACCCAAAAAGACTCAGAAATCTCATTCATTAGTCTGTGTATTACCGTATTCAAACAGAGTAGGGGATTTAATACAGGTTATCAAAAACCACTGGCATTTAGTCAGTGGTTTTGTAGGTATGCAAGTCCCTCCGATGTTTTCTTTTAAGAGATCTCAAAATCTTAGGGATATTTTGGTGCACTCATATTTAGGAAGTGGAGAAAGTAGAAAAGAGATGAATGGGGGACATCATCCATGTACAGGTTGTAGTGTCTGTAAGTTCAGTTTGTCAGTAAATTTTTTTATCCATCCGGTTTCTGGAAAAAAGATTTATTTGAGAAATAAAACTATGTGCCAATTCAGTTCAGTAGTATATATTGTGCAATGTCCTTGTGGATTGTTTTACGTGGGGAAAACAACAAGAAAAGTTAGGATTCGGAAATTAGAACATTGCAGCAGGATTCGGAACGAGGTTGAAACTGCCCCACTGGTAAAACACTGGCAAAAATATCACCATACAGTGGAAGAGCTTCGCTTTTTTGTGATACAAGAAATACACAATAGACGTGGTGGTAATATTAATAAAACATTGCTACGTTTGGAGCAAAGGCTGATCTTTTCTTTGGGAACGTTGTGGCCCAAGGGTTTGAATGACAAAATAGATTGGGTAGTTTGTCTTTAGGCTAATTACTATTGACCTGGGGTGGTGAAAGAAATAAGTAAAGAAAAGGGCTTCTTTCACTTTAAATGAAAGCGTTGCCTTTCGGTTCTGCCTTTGAAGTAAGTGTGATTGTGTAGTAGGGCTGTGTTGAAATTAGGTGGGAGGGTAGAATAGAGAGGCGGAGACAGATTTGGACTTCTGTTTTGATTGAAGTAAGGAAGTATAAAAAAGAAGTGGGGAAGTGGTTTCCTCACTTCCCTTGTTTCACTTCATGTCGGCGTCCATTTGAATGTTATGAAGGTGGCAGTGCGCTAAGATTTACAAGATATGGTGAGTTTTTCCTTCACTTTGTCACTCATGTTTATGGGGGTTGGAAAGGAAAAAGTTTTTTTCCTTGTTGGTAGGAATCTTTAAATGATTGGAATGATTGTTTTAATTCGCTCAGGTAACTCACAAAGGAAGGGTGGAAGAAGTGTTTAAACCCAAGCGTCTGGGCAAATACTTGTTGAAAAGACGTGGAGCAGCATGAATGGAATGGTATACTGATATGTACGTCTAAGAGAAATCTTTTTGAGGACGTACAGGTAAAAGTTATCTATTGAGTGTCTTTTGAAGATTATAAATATAAAAAAATTTCTTTGATGAAAATGTATTGAAAATCATGTTAATTTGATTTTATTAAACTTTATAGATGAGATCCTTTCAGAAATATGTGATGAGCATGAACAGATGAGCAGTAGGAGATTCGTTTATATATCTCCTGAGGAAGCCTGTGGGCGAAACATGTTGAGAGAATAAGAAAGAATAAAAGAATTAAAGAATTTGTTGTTTTCTAAATGAGTGAAAATTTATGATAAATGGGATTTTCTCTGCTTATTTAATAAATTGTATTTCATATTCATAATATATTATAAAAAAGGAAGTTTTGGCATGTAACTCAATCTGAGAGGATTGGGACAGTTTTTATGAAGATAGTAGAAGTATGTAAGAGTATGTATGATGTATGAATGGAGGGAGAATTTTTAGATGCATATTTTTGTGGGTAATATGTTAAATATTTAAAGATTGTTGTAATATTTTTTCTATGCAATAAAGAATAAGAAAATATATGTCACTTTGTATGGTTTTGAGTCAATCATATTCACAGCAGTAGACTGCTTTTACCTTCAGATGGTGTACTCTCTCTACTCTCAGTTTATACTGCTTCATCTCAGCTCAGTGTTTGGACAGTGTTACTTTACTGGAGCTGCCTTCCTCCTGGAGACCTGGGCCTGGTCTGGTTATCCCCACCCGATCCCAGCTCTTATTCCCCAGTCTCTGGTTATACCCTCTGAGCCCCACCTGCCTCACAGGATCCCATCTATAAGGCAAAATCTCGATAAGGCATTTAGGAGTAGATTTTCAGACCGTGCGAATAGGCGTACTTTTGCTGGCGCATCAGGTGCAAGCAAAAGTACGCGGGATTTTAGTAGATACGTGCGGAGCCGCGCGTATCCGCTAAAATCCGGGATCAGCGCGCGCAAGGCTATGGATTCTGTATAGCCAGCGCGCGCCGAGCCGTGCAGCCTACCTCCGTTCCCTCCGAGGCCACTCTGAAATCGGAGCGGCCTCGGAGGGAACTTTCTTTTGCCCTCCCCTCACCTTCCCCTCCCTTCCCCTACCTAACCCACCCGCCCAGCCCTGTCTAAACCCCATCCTTACCTTTGTTGGGGGATTTACGCCTCCCGGAGGGAGGCGTAAATCCCCGCGGGCCGGGACGCGACCTGGGGGCGGGTCCAGAGGGCGCGGCCACGCCCCCGGACTGCCCCGGGCCATAACCACGCCCCTGAAACGCTCCCGACACGCCCCCAAAATGGCGCTGCGCTCGGTCCCGCCCCCGACACGCCCCGATACGCCCCCCTCCGAAAACCCCGGGACTTACGCGAGTCCCGGGGCTCTGCGCGCGCCGGTAGGCCTATGTAAAATAGGCTCACCGGCGAGCAGGGCTCTTAAAATTCGCCCCATAAAGTAGACCAGGATAAATGCCTGGTCCTATACAGTTAAATAGGGGAACACTAGGGGCACTGCCTCACAGGACCGATATGTAACAATGAGGATATTCCAGTAGTTGAAGGGCAGTTGGCATTTAGAGGTGTTTTGGAGGGTTGTGCTATTCTCTAACATGAGGAACTTGCTGGAAAAAGTTCAACAGGAGGACAAGAGGTGTGAAGACCATTTATTTGAGTAACAGGATGGTTTTTCTCCAAAAAGGTGATGTACAAATCTCAGAGTATAAAACATGTCTCCATGAGGCACAAGGAAATGTTGCTGTGAAGAGCTTTGGAAGAGTTCTGAGATGGGCTGAGGAGATGGGGTGCTTTTAGAAGCCTCTCACAATATCTGAGAGAAATGAATAAAGTTGAAAATGAAGATTTTGAGAAGGAACTGTGTTGGAAGCACAAGACCAGAAAAAAAGTGCTATTCCTGATGGGAACTTCAGTGCAGGGCTGGGAAAACTGTGTCCACCTAAGAAAAGGGGATGAGTTGTTTTGGAGCCAATCCTCAACTATAGTAACTGGAAGTAGAGAAAAGAGACTTTGTGTTTGTGCCTGGGACCACAGAGGATCTGGGAAGGTGAGGAGGAAAAGATTTGTTTTGAGCAGGTGGACTGTGATTTTGAAATTTGAACTGTTTTTCAGCATTTTCTGCTATACTGGACTGAGAACCATGAAATTTTGTTTATCTTGAGGAAATGGTTATTTTGGATGTAAATTGTTTTTCTTTTGGAGCACAACTTTGGTGTGGACATTGTGTTTTTCAAAGTATTCTGGCCCAGTTTGGCCTTGCAGGTGATCCAGCCCCCAATCCATGGAACCCTAGAGTAAATTACCCCACCCCAGCTGAGGGCACCCAGTGTCTCTATGGGGTTGGGAAGGTAGCCCCCGGCATAGGTTGGGTTTCAAAATGGCACATAAACAGGGATCATTGCTGAGAGAGGATACCTGTGCTCAAACTATTTTTGCCAGCTTTAGTGAAACCATAGCATTTATTTTTTACCATGATACAGCTAAAATGTTCTTTTTCTGGATTTGCCGTATTTTCCCAAAATGGCCAAAATTACTGCCCGCAGACTGGGAGGAGGACCAGGTGGTTTTGGAGAGCATGTATCCCTAACGGGATAGGATCACATTCACAGCATTTGATATCATTACCCTCTTGACATCCAGGACTATATGTGCTACAAGGAGCGGGGACTGACTCTGAGACCAGATCCATTTTTGAGGAGTTTCTAAGAGAGCAGAGCATGATCATAGTCACAGTTGGAGACCATGAAAAATACATCTGCTTCTTCATGATCACTTAGTGGATCATCACCATGACTTACCGGATTAAAGTCAGATGTTGCTCGCTATTGAAGGAGGAGTGCCTGTCGGAAAATCCAAGTTGCCATAGATGCCATAAGGTACAGGAGGCCTGCCCAGTGGTAGTCCAGTGTGCTTACTGCTGGGAGCCTTTGTAAGAAACTCTGTGGCACTGTGTAAAGTCAGAATGGCCAGAGAATAGATGCAGGCTAGGCTCAGGCTGGATATGCATGAACTTTTATTAATTCACAACAGAAAACAATGAAGCAGCAAAACCACTTAGTCTCTCAGTCTGGGCTTTTCCTAAGGTTCCACCTTTTTCCCCGGGGGCTTCCTGTTCCATCCAGTACCTGGCTAGATTTTTATGCAGTACTTAGTTTAAGAACTGTGGATTATTCCTATTCCTATGTACCTCTGTCTGCCATGTGTGTCAATAAGTTGAGAACAGAAGTATGGATACTCTAAGAGATCTACAGCTGCATGAAAAGGGATGTGGCATATAAAAACTATTCTAGGGATCAGGCAATGGTGACTGCCACTATCAGCAACCAATATGTCCAGTGGCAGATAGGCCACAGCATAAACAAACATGTAGTTATCATCTTGGATCTAGATGGAAGATGCAAGAAATATTCCAAAACCTGGATTCTACCTGGTGACAACTCAATACAGATTCCAGATTCCATTTGGTATCTGATCAGGAATCATCTGCTATACAAACTGAACTGGAATTGAACTGTTTAAGTGAAACTTGCCTATTGTTAGGAGTGTTTGAAAAAAGGATCAGCACAAAGATGGACATTTTTCTCTGTGGTGTGGTGTTGTCTTATATGTGTTTTATTTCAGATGAAGAATAGGATCTGAAACTGCATTTGATTGTTGATATTAAAATGGACATTGCTGGAATTGAGGGAAACCAGATCCTTGAAGATGATTGATAGCTCGGGAAGAGAGCCACATGATTGGAAGAACTTTAGGAAATGGACTTCGTTATTACTTAGGATTCCTAGAAGTGCAGCCAAGGACATTTATTAGGGTATTCTGAGGATGCTGATTTAAATGTTTGAGTATGTGGTACATTATGCAGAAAAAGCTTGAAAATGTGGTAAAAAAAAGTATAAAAAGTGTTGAAAATTTTCAAAAGAATCGTAAAAAACTGAAAAACACTCAATGTCTTTTTCTGTCTTTATTTCTCCCTGATGTATTTTCTTTGATGTGTTCAAACTCTAGGCGGTTGCTTTCAGGGGATATGGTGAAAGTGAAAGGATACTTGCCTGCCAACCTGAAATTTTCCTTTTACTGACTGCCATTACTGGGACAATAAGGAAGAAGAGATGTTTTGTAGTTTACAGTATTTTCTCTTCACAGAGAAAAATAAGTAAAAATAACCCATGCAGTAATTACATGATGTTAGGTTCCATATTAGGAGCTACAACTCAGGAAAAAGATCTAGGCATCATAGTGGATAATACATTGAAATCGTCAGCTCAGTGTGCTTAGACAGGGCCGGGTGGGTGGGTTAGGTAGGGGAAGGGAGAGGAAGGTGAGGGGAGGGCAAAAGAAAGTTCCCTCTGAGGCCACTCCGATTTCGGAGCGGCCTCGGAGGGAACGGGGGTAGGCTGCGCGGCTCGGCGCGCGCCGGCTATACAAAATCAATAGCCTTGCGCGCGCCGATCCAGGTTTTTACAGATACGCGCGGCTCTGCGCGTATCTACTAAAATCCAGCTTACTTTTGCTTGCGCCTGATGCGCCAGCAAAAGTAGGCCAATTCGCGCTATTTGAAAATCTACCCCTTAGGGAGTAGCCTCTTCTATTACTGGCATCAGTAGCATGGGATCTTCTTACATCTGGGTACTTGCCAGGTTCTTGTAGCCTGGTTTGGCCTTTGATGGAGACAGGATTCTGGGCTTGATGGACCCTTGGTCTGACCCAGCATGGCAATTTTTTATGTTCTTATGTTCTTACCAAGGAGAATTTCTCCTCTAGCTCATAATAGGGATGTGAATCGTGTCCTCGATCGTCTTAACGATCGATTTCGGCTGGGAGGGGGAGGGAATCGTATTGTTGCCGTTTGGGGGGGTAAAATATCGTGAAAAATCGTGAAAAATCTAAAAATCTAAAAATCGCAAAACCGGCACATTAAAACCCCCTAAAACCCACCCCCGACCCTTTAAATTAAATCCCCCACCCTCCCGAACCCCCCCCAAATGAGTTAAATAACCTGCGGGTCCAGCGGCGGTCCGGAACGGCAGCGGTCCGGAACGGGCTCCTGCTCCTGAATCTTGTTGTCTTCAGCCGGCGCCATTTTCCAAAATGGCGCTGAAAAATGGCGGCGGCCATAGACGAACACGATTGGATGGCAGGAGGTCCTTCCGGACCCCCGCTGGACTTTTGGCAAGTCTCGTGGGGGTCAGGAGGCCCCCCACAAGCTGGCCAAAAGTTCCTGGAGGTCCAGCGGGGGTCAGGGAGCGATTTCCCGCCGCGAATCGTTTTCGTACGGAAAATGGCGCCGGCCATACACGTATGGCCGGCGCCATTTTCCGTACGGAAAATGGCACCGGCAGGAGATCGACTGCAGGAGGTCGTTCAGCGAGGGTTCCGGCGCCTCGCTGAACGACCTCCTGCAGTCGATCTCCTGCCGGCGCCATTTTCCGTACGAAAACGATGTCTCATCTATCTTGCTGCTGCGGCTGCTGCTCCTGGGATTCTGGTACCCTAGGCCCCCGCCTAGTTCACCTAGTGCTTCTGCCAGCCCTGGATGGCCCTAGATCCCCCCCCCCCCCTTAGATGGCCCTATATCTCTAGGATAGGAGTTATACATCAAAGAGGGAGATGCCATCCTATCAGCACCTCCCCCTGAGTATATCTGAGATGGTTGTATCCATGCCATTGAAGTGGGTGCTTGAAGTAGGTTAGGTGTGGTCTGTTGGCTTGGGGTTTGAGGAGTAAGGAGTGCTTTTTGGTTGTCCTGTCTGAGTGAGGCCTGTTCCTCTCATTTGTTTTTTGTTAGAGAAGATTGTGGACAAGGCACTGTTCCTGCCAGTTAGATCTGACTCCTATTTTTGTAAGAAAAACTTTAATATTTTTAGCTGTTTAAAGGATTTTAACTGGTGTGAACCCGTGGTCTAGTCCTGATGAAGAACAACCCCCCCTGATCCAGAGGCCAGGGAGATGAAGATCTGCTAGACCTTGCCCAGGGTGGTGCAGTGAAAGCATCATGCCAGAAGAGAGTTTTGGACTTTTCAATGTTTTTTCTCCTTTTCTGATTGTGAGGAGGTTTTTGATCCACCCCTCCCCTCCTAAAAGCTGGGCTATGTTAGCTGGCTTCCTGCTCATATCAGAATTCTCCTTCAGAGATGTCACATTTATCGGGAGCAAAGACTTGGAGAACTGCCACTGGTTTTCTACCCTTGGAAGACAGGACACAGGCTTGGGGTGAAGAGGACAGAACTTTGAGGACTCAGGAGTTTGCCAGGAGAAAGAGGATCCCCTTACCTATAGGAATTCCCTGATCCATTCGACAGTTTATGCACTCATACAGGAGTGATAAGTCTGAGCCTAGGAACCTGAGAAAGAAAGGACACATACACCATAGAGAGTCAGTAGTCTATTGTAACCCCAGCTGTAAGTTGACACAGTATTTATTGATTGGACATTGATTTTATTTATTTATTTATTTATTTTATTTTTATATACCGATATTCCTGTATAATATACATATCACACCGGTTTACAAGGAAATAAAACTGTCGCCTCTGGGGCAGCTTAACAAATAACAATAAAGAACTTAACAATAAGGAACTTAATAGAACTTACTGAGAACAACAAGGCCTAATTAATCTGAAATATAGCACTATTAAGAAACTTATGTACAGAAGGAAAAGGGGATCGGGGCCTATAGTCATCGTATTCCTCGGATCTTAGTTCTCCGGGAATGCTTGGGCAAATGATGATTTACTGATTCCTTCAGAAGATTTTACTTCTGAAGGAATCAGTAAATTTTACTTTGAATATCCACAACTGTGTCCCGCCTGTCTGTCCCTGCAGCACAGCATCACAGAAATCGAGAGAGTGAGTGTAAGATACACACTTATAAGGGAGAAACACACCACCACTTGGGCCAAGAAGGTCTGCTTTCACCCCCATAGAAAGGACCCACACCTTAGGGACAAGCAAGAAAGGAAGAGTGTTAGTAGAGACAGCCCCAGAAATAAATTATTTTGCGTACTCTGTGAAAACTGTGAACTCCATGACAAAAAAGTTACATACAAATCTCAGAGTATAAAACATGTCTTTCAGGAGGCACAAGGGGATGTTGTTGTGAACAAGATGGGCTGAGGAGATGGGGTATTTTTACAAGCCCCTCAAAATATCTGAGAGAAGTGAATAAAGTTGAAGAAGTTGGAGTTGAAGAGTGTGAGAAGAAACTGTGTTGGAGGCCCACAGGATCAGAAAAAAGTGCTGTTCTTGATGGGAGCTTCAGTGCAGGGCTGGAAAAATTGTGTCCACCTAAGAAAAGGGGATGCGTGTCTTGGAGCCAATCCTGAACTATAGTAACAGGAACTAGAGAAAAGAGACTAAGGGCCCAATATTCAAAGATATCCAGCTATCGAAGGCCTGGATTTTCTATCTTCGCAAATTTTTCTGAATCGTGCGTTAACGGGGGGTGGGCCTGCGAAAGCCAGCAGTGATCGCACCACTGTGGTGTTATCACTACCGGCTTTCGCACCCAATAGCGCGACCGTGAAAGGTGTTGCTATTGGACGTGCTACTGGCGGCAATAACGGGTCTTACCTTATCACTGCCAGCGAAGTTTCCGCGGCATCCGCCCCGACGCTGCCCCAGCTCCTCCTCTTCTTGTCCCGATGCCGTCCCGACTCCACCCCTATCTAGCTATCGCACACGAAAAGGGATAGAAAATGACCCCTTAAGTTAGCCCGGATATAATCTATCTGACTAACTTAGAAGGGATATTGAGCGGCAGGGCTATGCCACTGAATATACCCAGATAAGTTCTAGTTAGCTGGATGAGTTAGCTTATCACTCTGACTTATTTGGTAACATAACCGGATAAGTCAGAATATCGGCACTTATCTGATTAAAGTAACTGGATAAATAGCCCCACCCTAGTCCACTCATTGCCCATCCCCAAGATAAACACTTATCTGGTTAATTGGCATCCACTGAACATAGCCAGATAGTCAGCGATTGCCACTTAGCCAGATTAGTCCCTATTTATTGAGCTAATTAGTGCTAAATATCAACCTCTTTGTGTTTGTGCCTGGGACCACAGAGAGAGGAGATTTGTTTTGAATGTGGACTGTGATTTTGAGATTTGAACCGTTTTCTGTATTTTTTGCTGTACTGGACTGAGAACTGTGAAATTTTGTTCATCTTTCTGAACTGATTATTTTTTAAGTAAACTATTTTTCTTTTGGAGTACAGCTTTGGTGTGGACATTGTGTTTTTCAAGGTATCCTTAGCCCAGTTTGGCCTTCCAGGTGATCCAGCCCCCAATCTACAGAACCCTAGACTAAATTCCCCTACCCCAGCCGAGTGTTCCCAGTGGCCCCTGGCAAAAGACCAAAAGTGGAATTACATGTATACAAAGAACTATCCAATCCTTATGTATTTTTAATATAGTTTAGAAAGGTGTACTATTATATACGTTTTATTTGTCTTTTCAGATCTGGTCAAATGTAGACAATATTCATTTGAGTACAAAGCAAAACTTCTGTATAAGAACCTTCTTTCTGATCATGTATGATACTTTAGACAATATATGGATTACAACTTTGATGTTCCTTCTAATGGGTGCAATCACTGAACATCATTGCATAAATGATGTCCTGTACTGAAGGCTACATTTTTTACATATAATTTCCTTTGTTACATTAATGGTTTTCATTGTGATGCTTCCACTATCATGTCAGTCTTTCTCAGCCTTGTTTGAAGTGTGTTGAATTGCTTAGTTGCTTGCTTGAATATAATGGCATTTTTAAAATACCCACACTTTTCCAAATACCTATAACATTAATTTTTTCTTGGCTCTTTTTGGTAGGATATTGTGTCTGTTGAACTGCCACGTACATAACCTGGCTTGCAATTTTGTACATACTGATTTTGACCTTTTCACATGATTACAAACCTAGTACCTAATAATTACCTCACATTGCATTATGACTCTGTATTAGAGTGGAAAGTCAAGCCTTATTTGATCTCATGAGTCATTGTCATCTATAATTAACAGGACACAGCACAGCAGGTCCTGTCTACACTGTCTACCTTTGGAGGGACTCGAGTTCAACTGCACTAATAAGAGGAAAACAGAATGTGCTGGTTTAAGTATCAGACTGAAAGGAATTTAGAGGGGAATTTGGGACCCTAGATTTAAACTTATACTCACCTGCTTATCATTTGCACAATTAAGACTGATCGATTATTCAGTCAAAGCAGGGAAGTCAGGGTTCAAATCGCGGGCAAGTCACTTCATCCTTTGTTGCCTTAGGTAGAAACACATTTTGGGCCTGATTTACTAAGAGGTAGATCTTTAAAAAGTACGCCGGATTTTATAAGATACGTGCGTAGCCACGCATATCTTATAAAATCCAGGGTCGGCGCGCGCAAAGCTGCGTAAAATCGGCAGCCTGCACGCGCCGAGCCGCGCAGCCTGCCTCCGTTCCCTCCTGCGTCCCCCCACCTTCCTCTCCCTTCCCCTACCTAACCCACCCCCCGGCCCTACCTAAATCCCCCCCTTCCTTTCTTGGGTAAGTTACGCCTGCTTTTTTTTATTAATTTGTAAACTGCCTAGTTCCACTTTGTGTGTATATATGCGGTATAAAAAAACTTTTAAATAAATAAATATACACACATATTCATTCTCTCACTCACTCTGTCTCGTATATACGCCCATGCTCTCACAAACCCTTGCTCTCTCTTCTTCACAAACACATTATGTGTGTCTGAGCATGCCTGTGAGAACCTTTATGTGACCCATAGGCTCTCACAGGAACACACACACACAAACACAGGCACTTGCATACAGGCTGTCACACAGACACACATAAAAGTACACAGGGTTTTCACACAGACACTCACAAGGCTTTCACACATACACACACATACTCTGACAAAGATACACATGCACACAAGCTCTGACACACACACATATACACACACACATACAAACTGTGACACAGACACATACACACATCTACATGAACACAAGCTCTGACACCGACAAACACACAAGCTCTCTCAGAAACACACATACATACACATGAACTCAAGCTCTCACATAGACACATGCACACAGGTTCTCACACATACACACACACAGCTTCCTTTCTCCAGGTCACGATGGGATGGGCTCCACTGCGGCCCCCTCCATCCTCTTTCTTTTCACTACACTACAGGCCATAGTGCAATGAGTTTCACCAAGGCCCCACCAACCTCCTTCTCCTTTAAGTTTGGACCTTGGTGGGATGAGCTCCATCATGGCCTCACAGGCTACTCTTTCTTTCTGCAAAGGGGGGGGGGGGGGAGGGGGCAAGAGCCACAAAGCTGTGAGCGCATGCACGCAGCTAAAAGGGGAAACTACCATGGCCTTTCTTCATTTTTGGCTGCCGGTGAGTTGAGCTTCGCCTGCAGCCCACCTCTCCATGACTTTTTTCATTACCGGCCACTGGCGAGTTGAGTTCCATCGGCGGTCCTGCGGTCTCTCTTGTTGCCACTGGCCCCCAGGTATGCTGCTCTGTGTAAATGCATGATGTGCACACCTGGTTGTGACAGGCCTGCCCTCCATGGAGGAGGATGCACTGGAGTTAATTTACTTTGGCTGTTCCCTGATGTACGGTGCTATTTCAAGAAAGAAGGTGACAAAAGAAGATGGCGGACCTTTGAGCCTGGGCTCCTTTGGCCGGGCCTGGGCCTGACTCCGGGCCAAGGCCCTGGTATCAGGAACCAGCCTCCAGTATTTGCCCTGATATCAGGATGTGCCCTGGCAAGGCCCAGGTATTGGGACCTGGCCTCCAGGCCTGGATCCAGCATCATGCCTGAGTCTCTAGAGTCTGGCTTGGCCTTGGGCCAAGGCCCAGATGTCAGGACTGAACCTAGACATGGTGTTGGATTTCTGATGGATAAGGTAAGTGGGGTTTGGGAACTTTCCCAAGCCAGGGCCTTTGCTCAGGTCTTGACTGAGGCCCTGGCATTGGTCCAGGCTGAGACCCCAGCATCATGCTCAGGTAAAGGCCATGGCCTCTTTGTTGGGCCCAGCTTTGGGCCTAGGCTGAAATGCTGTCATCACGCTCAGGCATAGGCCAGGGCCCCTGCTTTGGTAATCAGCCTAGGCCTAGGCCTGATGGGAGACCTTTTTTTCCCAATTTTCAAAACAAGACAAAATTTTGTCAGAATTTAAATCATTCTTTTTCAAAACGACCCGAAAAGAAATAGGAAATTTTGTCTCATTTCCTATTTTGTTTCTCCCAAATGCACATCCATAATATGCATTGGTTCATAATAATGAATTACACACACATATATAGTATATCTATCTATATCTAATATCTATATAGATATAGATATAAAAACATTATGAAATGGTTAAGTATTACTATGTAATGATATACTCACCAACCTTGTGTAGTTGCTACAATGGTTTCAGTCTGTGTGCTTTTCTTCAAAATTCATCTGTTCCTCCTGATGAAAGATGAAGTCTCCAAAAGAAACAGCAAGAGTATCTGAAGTTGATCAGTAGTACAGCAGACTGTGTAAAATAAGGGCAGCCAAGAATTATATTGTACAATAATAGGAAACTTTGGGTCAGATGTACAGATGGGTTTTTCTCAATTTGTCTCTATGGGGAAAATGCTTAGTTCATCTGTCTTTGCTTCTTAATAGAGTAACATTATTTTGTTATCCCTTATAAATTTTCAGTTTTCACTTTAGCTCACTGCCCCTTACCTAAGAATGTTCTGTGAACACATTAAAAAGTTGTAATTGGCCAAGATGGCGGCGTGAGCAGCAGCAGTGCAACGCCACTCCGAGTTTCGTTTGATTATTACCTGAGAAAATGCCCTCTAAAAGGAAAGGACGGGTCCAAGTCTTCCCCCCAGACGGATCCCTACCTGCGGACCAGCGATTAATTTCTGCATTTGCTGTTGGGACAGCGACACAAGGGGTAACTCCCCCCATTGCGGCTGGCGGTGAGGGAGCGCCGCAGTCGCCAGGGGATACCACACTGAGTCCCCCAGATCAGTGCCTCCCGTTGGCCCCGACCACCAGCGTTCCTCCCTTGCAGTTTGCAGTCCTCGATGAGGTCATCACCGGAGCGACTGCGACGGGGGGTCAGAGTGGAGGAGTTCAGCCAAGTAGCATTTCCCCTCTTGGATTACCGGCGTCTCTTTTGCCTTTTCAGGTAATTTCATCACCCATTTTCTCTATCTCTGGTAATGGAACAGAGGAGCTGGCTAGAAGATCTTTGGCTGAAACGCTGGATGCATCGAAGGAGCCACAAGCTGGAGAGGGTGGTGAGTTCTTTCAACCCCCACCCAAGCTGGACGTAATAACATTAGAGGCATTATGGGATTTGATAGTGAGCTTTGGAAGCTCAACGAGGGCTTGCCAGGGAGAATTGGGAAAATTAAACACTAAACGCTCAAAATGTTATTGAAACCCAATTTCAAGAATTGAGAACACAATTATCTGCAACTCAACAGACTTTGGCACAAACCCAGGCAAATAATTATAAACTTATAAAGGACTTCGGATCTTGTTCCCGAAGACTGGAATATTTAGAAAATCAAACTAGACATTTGAACCTGAGGTTTATTAATTTTCCCAGGATACTTGGTGAAGGAATACATATGACGTTGAAAAATTACTTTCATCAGAATTTGGGTTATGACCTGGAGAAAACCCCAGCGATAAATAAAGCTTATTTCCTTTCTAATCCTAACAGAGAAACTCCTCGAGGAGTGCAAGCAGAAGGCATTGAAAACCTCACACAATTTCTTGAGACTCCTCTAATGTGGTTATTCTGAGGTCCACTTTGCTAGTTTCTTATATAATGGAGAGTGAGTTGAATGATACAACGAGGAGATATTTTAAAAATATATCCTCTTTGTTTTATGGTCAAACAATACATATTTTTCCTGATTTTGCTAGGACGACACAGGTCCGAAGGCGTGATTTCCTTTCTTTAAGAGCGCAAGTAATTACTTTGGGGTATTCTTTACACTCAGATACCCCTGTAAGTGTATAATTAAAAGTCAAAATGAGTGTTTTATTTTCTTTTTCCCTGAGCAGCTAAAGTCCTTCTTAAATTCCAGGAGTGGAAATGTAGTATCTTCTCCTGGATTACATCAATCCCAGGAATGATCAGTTATAAAGTCTACTGTCACCGTTAAGCCAAAATATAGAATAATGTGAATTTCCTGTATTTCTCCCTTAGGTTACTGGCCTTCCCACTTTTATTTTCCTTTGAAGAATGATGGTTAATGAATATGATATGTTTGAATCTGTACACTGTAATGTTAACATTTCTTTTCCTGTTTTTCATCATTCTATTTACTATTGTAAGATGTTACTTTCTTACTATTTGAATTGAAAATAATAAAAATAAAATAAAAAAAAAAAAGTGGTAATAACACAGAATATTATTGTTAGCGGTCATGATATCAAACTTCAGGGGGATATTTCTTCACGGAAAGGTTGATAGATTCATGGAATGCCCTTCTGGAAGAGATGGTGAGGTCAAGAATGGTAATGGAATTCAAAAGAGGTTGGGATAAAAACAAAGGATCCGTAAAACAGGGCTGGCCAGCTCCAGTCCTCAACAGCCACAAACAGATCAGCTTGTCAGGATATCCACAGTGAATATGCATGAGATAGATCTGCATGTACTGCCTCCATTATGTGCAAAGGATGAAGTCTTTAGCCTCAAGCTGTGGAGGCTAAAGGTTAAAAATGATGAAATGTGGTCTTTACATTTAACCTTTCTGCATGGGATAACCTGCATGGAGCGGCTCTTACTACCCTTAACAGAAGGCATCAAGGTAACCTACAAGGAGTGGCTGTTACTACGCTAAAAATAGATATATAAAAACTTCCTGGGCAGACTGGATGGACCACTTGGGTCTTTTCTACCATCATTTACTATGTTACTAATGTGATGCCAAATGTGTCGCTTGAGTTACCTCTCTGAGGCTGATTTACCAAGTCTTTTCTCTTATTCTATGTCCATGGGAAAATGTTTTTAGTGAATTATGGCCCTCTGTCTTTTTCTCTT